>NW_021604594.1:9683970-9713287 GCF_004785775.1 Grammomys surdaster
GTGTGTGATTATATATATGATTATTATTTAGCCATAAAGAAATGGATAAATTGGAAACCATCATATTAAGTAAGATAAGCCAGTTACCCAGATATATATGTTTGCTATTATTTTCAAAACCTAGTCATTTTTTTTAAAGACATGAAACTATAAAGGGGACTAAGAGATGGAACTAAAAGGAAGGAGAGAGCGCAGAGGATGATGGCCCTGAGTATAATTTCAGTATGTTGTATACATGTAGGAAATGCCATAATGATGTTCATGTTCTATACAATAAATAAATACACTGCTAGTAAAACAAAAATTCAACTATTTCTACTGTTCGGTCCTTACTACCAACTTTCACAAGAAGAAGGTTGCTACAAATGACCAAATCCCCCAAAAACACTTTTCAATTGAGATATGGCTATATTTATTATTGTAAAATTATCTAGCTTTATTTTCTTCCAAACACTCTATATAGAATCCGATCAATTATTTTAAAACAAAGTCTTTTTGGATATTTTTGAGACAGGGTCTCTCTGTGTAGTCTGGCTGTCCTGGAACTCACTTCATAGACCAGACTGGCCTCCAATTCACAAGGATCAATCTACGTGCCTCTGCCTCCCGATTCTGAAATGAAGGGTATGTGCCATCAGTGGCCAGCAAGGTGCTCATTTTAGATGTACATGGGTTTTCATGGGGGTTAGCTCAATTTTTCAAGAACTATCTAATGGGGAAATTAGTTTTCTTGCCTTCTCCCTTCCCCCATATTTTAAGCTAAGAGTAAAAAAGAAATATGAATTTTACTTTCCAGACAATTTATTCAGCCCTGCTCTTGTTATATCTTCAGGGACTACATTTACATTTTGAAAAAGTACTGTGATGTACAAATGTGCATACCCTGCTCAGCCGACATATCATAGATACTATATAATAACATCTGGGAATATTAAACTCTGCCTTTGCTGGCAACCCGATTGGCATCTTTAACTCACAGTGCAGATGTTTTATGCTGATGTGTTTTGAAAATATTTGAAGTATTCTCAAGACAATATTTTTGAGGTTTCTGCAGTGGTCCACTTAAGTCTTTTGAAGTTCTCTGTACAATAGGATGCATACATAGATTTTCCAAAACATGCTTCAGTGGGAACAGAAGAAAAGTTCAAGCTGGCAGCACACACGGCTTCCCCGAGTTGTCTGCACCTAATTCCTTTTCGGCACTAGCATTTTGGCAGTCAGTGAGCTTTCTGAGACCAATCTGATAAAACAGTTCCTGCTCCCCATCTCCTTTGTAAAACCTAAATCATTTTAATGGCTTATATTTATGAAACACTCACATTTCTAAAGTATAGATATAAAATTTTAATTCTGTCTCTGAGTACATGATATTTCAGCTTTGCCTTTTCCGGAGGGTGCCCACAATAGCACTTACGGCTTATGCTTGCAGAGAAGGCTGATGCAGCCAGTGCATAGGCAGGAGTCCTTCCTTAGTACTTATGTGAGGCTTTGTCCTCCCACCCCTTCAGCTCTATGGAACTTGTCCCCATCTCCACGTAGGCTGCAACACTGCAGCACAACCCAGCCTTTGTTCTGGAGGAGCTGCCTCAGCCATCTGTCGCAGGACACTGCTGGCAGTCCACTTTCTATGCCATGCAGAAGTCCTTAAAACATGAATATTTTAAAAGCAAAGCTTATACCTCCCTGTTTCCTTATGACATTGTTAGCATGCAGAAAGCACATAGACTTTGGAGACACGTTACCTAGCTATCATTCACTGTTCTGTTAGTTCCCAGCTATAGGACCTCAGCTCCAGTCAGTAAAAGCACCTGCAGTGCAAGCATACAGACCTGAGTTTGGATCCCCAGGCCCGGCAGCTTCTGGTATCCCAACAGTGGGAGGCAGAGGCTGGAGAGTCCCTGAAGCTCATTGGCCAGACAGCCTATTCAAATTGATGAGGTCCAGGTTTGGGAAGAAATCCAGTATCCCAAAATAAAGAAGAGTAATTGAAGAGGTGACCCCAAGTTGACCTCTGGACACACACACGCACACACTCCTTTTTCTGGTGGAGACAGCAGTGCCTTGCTGATCAGGGTGCAGTGAGGTCTGTGTAAGAGGACATGTGATGAACAGTTTCCACAGGCCTCTGTTGGGGCACGCAATTGCCATTCTGTGAACTTACTTCAGTTGTCCCATATTTTTAAAATGATTTATTTTTGAAGGTAATGGTATGATTACATCATTTTCCTTTCTGCTCTCCAAATCTGTCCTATATATTCCTCCTTGTTCTTGTTCTCTCTTATTCCATTCATTATTGTTAGATATGTGTATGTATATACATACAGATTTGTAAATACATAAATACACCCTTTTCCATCTATATAATGTTCCTTCTATATGTTTTGAAGAGTAACCATCGGATACTGGATAACCAACTGGCTTACTCCTCCCTGGGGGAGACTTTTTCTCTCACTCTCAGCATTCCTTAGTTGTCTGCAGTTCTTGTGTAGGATTGAGGTCTAATGGCTTTCCCTCACTCACTTTAGCATGTCTGTCATTGTTCAGCTCACATTTGAGCCATTATAGTGGTGAGACTTTGTGGGTGTAGCTTCTGACGTTCCTAGGAGACACATCCTAACAGCAAACTCCCAGATGCTCTGACTCTTACAGTCTTCTGCAGTGATCCCTAAGCCTCGGGCGTGGGAGTGCTCTGTAGATGTGCCCGCTGGGACGGGGATTCACAACTCTGCATTTTGATTGGTTGTAGTTTTCTATAATGGTCCGCATCTGTTGCAAAGAGAAGTTTCCCTGATGAGATGTGAGAATGACACTGGCTAGATGCTGGAAAAGGACCTGTCCATCAGCCTGTGTCAACTTGTACACTGCCTGTCCTGGCTGGGGTTTTGTCAAATTTGACACAACTAGAGTTATCTGGAGAAAGAAGAATCAATTGAGACAATGGCTCCGTCAACCTGCCTGTAGGTAAGTGCATAGGGCAATTTCTTGATCAATGGTTGATGTGGATTGTTCAGCCCATTGAGAAGTGGGGCCATCCTTGAGCAGGTGGTTCCTTTTGTATAACAATGCAGAGTGGGCATGCCTGGAGGAGCAGGCTGGTAAGCAGTGGTCCCCCTTGGCCTCTGCTTTCCTTTCTGCCTTGAGTTCCCTACCCTGACTTCCCTCAGTGATGGAGTGTAAGCTAAAACCCTTTCCTCCCCAAGCTGCTTTTCCTCGTGGTACTTTGTCACAGCAGTAGAAATCCTAACTAATACACTACCTAAATAACTGGTCTCCAAAGTCTATAGGTGTTGCTGTTCCTGTGTCTTCTCCCTCCTCAGATCTCCACCTCTTCCTCATCTTTTCCCACCTCAGCAGACGACATTGATTTACCAAGATGCTTGAAGGAATAACAGAACTTTCACATGCTCTATGTCATTTCTTCTTGTCAGACAACATCAGTGTCAGTATGTATTATCCTCCTCATGCTTCTAAAGGACAGTTGCCATACCCCTAACCTTCTAACCAAAGACTCTTAGTTCCCCCACCTCTCTCACTCTTGCTCTCTCCCTCCCTGTCCCCTTCTCTCTCCTCCATCTCCCTGTCTTTTTGTCACAAATTCTCACTCTGACATGCCTCACTTCTTCCCTGCATCAACCCCATCCAAATAGTTGTACTGTTATCACATCTCTGTCCCTCCCCACCCTCCCCAATTTTTTTAAAACTAGCCATCTCAAATTTTTCTCCCATCTTATCCCTTGATCCATCTAAGGCAGCTTTTCCACCCCCACCACTTCCACCAAAAGGCTCTGGAGCCTGAGGAGCTGGAGAGATTGCTCAGTGGTTAAGAGTGCTGGCTGCTCTTCCCGAGGACCTAAAAAACCACAAAACTCAATGTCGAGTGGTGTCGAGTGTGGGCATGTGCACAAATGCACATTTTCTAAGGAGAAACTTCATAGCTCTCAAAAGATCTTTAGGAATATGTAATTGGGAGCTATAGAAACGGCTCGGAGGTTGGAGAACTTGCTGCTTTTGCAGAGGACCTGGATTAAATTCTCAGCACCCGCACAGTGGCTAACAAACATCTCCAACTCCACACTATTCCAAGGAATCCTGGTTCCCAGGCTACCAGGCACGCACGTAGGTACACAATCATGCTTGTAGCAAAACACTCATGCATGTAAAAATAAAACGAATCAATATTTTTAAAAGAATCTACAATTGAAAAGAATCTGGCCACTTTAAAAAGTTACTTGGTGGGGGACGCTGGGGAGAGGGAAGAGAGGACGCTCAGTGGTTAAGGAGCATTGGCTGCTCTTGCTCCGTATTCGTTTCTCAGCCACTTCCGGTTACGCACAACTGCCTGTAACCCCAGTTCTAGGAAATCCAACACATTCCCCCTGACCTCCGCGGGTACTGCATGAACACGGTTCACAAACATTCATGCAGACAAAACACTCGTACATATAAAATAAATGAATCTTAAGAAGAAATGTTTAGTTACTAGCTGGGGTCAGCAAGATGGGTCAGTGGGTAAAGACATGAGTTCAGTCCTTGGAACCCATGAGAGGTGGATGGAGAGGAGTGACCACAGGAAGTTGTTCTCTGACCTCCACATGCTCACCATGCCACGTGTGTGAACACATCCATCATCATCACCATCATCATCATCATCACCATCACCATCATCATCATCATCATCACCATCGATCATGCATACACCCACAATAAGAGACGGATAGAATTTTTTAAGTTATTTGTAATTTTGTACGGTAGCCCATGTCTGTTATCCCAGCACTCAGGAGGCTGGATCCAAAGGATTATAAGTTTCAAGCCAGCCTAGGCTACACAGGGAAATCCAAAACCAATTATTAGGATAAACCTTCTCTCCATCTACATTCTTTGAAAATATTTTGAGCATAGTGTTAAGACGCTAAAGAAATATACCTCAACTGACGGTGTTCTCGTTGTTGTTAGAGGGAAAGTGACCATTGTTTGGCACAACGATGACTGCTAATGCTATTCAAGAAGGTATTTTTAATTAGCATTGGTATTGACTGTACAGAACGACACATTTCACTACAACATTTTCACCCATGTGTGTGTCGGGTACTTTGTGCATATTCATCTTGCCCATCAGTCTTGGTAGTTCCAAAATAAATTATAAAGATGTGTGTAATATAAGACTCTTGAGACCTTAATAGTTTTTTATTATTGTTACATTTATTCCACATAAGTTGTGTCCTACATTCTGAAAAAAAAAAATCTTTTTATTTGCTCTGCCTTTGACTTCTAGAGATCATTCCGTTGCTTTAGCAAAATTCATCCAGTGCTTTCACAAGCAAAATACTTCATATATCTTATTATTAAGGAGGTATATTAAGCTAGGCAGTGGCGGTGGTGCACACCTTTGATCCCAGCACTCAGGAGACAGAGGCAGGTAGATCTCTGAGTTCGAGGCCAGCCTAGTCTACAGAGCAAGTTCCAGGATAGGCAAGGTTACACAGAGAAAACATGTCTCAAAAAAATAAAAGTATCCCAATACTTTTGTTGTTTTTGTAACAAAATTCCTACAGAATCACTTTAAGAGAAGAAATATTTATTTGGGCTTGTGGTTTAACAGAGAAACAGTCCAAAATTTCAGAAAGCAAGCCCACATTGTCTGGTCACACTGACTTACCATCAGAAAGCACTGAACATGTGACTTCCTGTCCACCTCTTTTTTATATATATTATAATATATTGTATAACAATATATTATATATTATAAATTACAAAATTACAAAATTTTATTAGTATTAGGTAAATTAATGCTTTAAATAGTTTGTAGAATATGAGATGTTAAGTAAAATATCCACTATTATGTTTGGTCAAGCCAAGGGGAGAAATCTCCCTCTCTCTCTCTCTCCTTCTCTCTCTCTCTCTCTCTCTCTCTCTCTCTCTCTCTCTCTCACACACACACACACACACACACACACACAGACTGTATAATTTGATATATTTATATTATAATATATAAATTATATATATATATATAATTTATGAATGTTTTACCTGCATGTATGTCTGTCTACTATATGCAATCCTGGTCCACAGAGGGCATTGTGTCCCCTGGGACTGGAGTTGCAGATTGTTGTGAGCCAACATGTGGGTGAACCTCTGGTTCTCTGGAAAAGAAGCAAGTGCTCTTAACCACAGAGATGTCTTTCCAGCCCGTTTCTCTCTTTTTATTTGGTCCAGGACCCCAGTCCATGGGATGTAGTGCCACATTCAGAGGAGGTCTTTCTGCCTCAGTTAAATCTTTCTGGAAACATCATCACAGACATACCTGGGGGAATGTCTCCTAAGTAATTACAAATTGGCTCAAGTTGATGAAGTTTAACCCTCAGAGGAGGTTATTATGTAAAATCCGTTGGGAGCTATCTTACTCTTGATTAAGGAGTAATGGATTCCCTCTAAGGCCAGAGTTAGGCTACATAGCTAGTCCTCTGCTTTGCCACTAGTTAGACAAAAACCACCTTCTTGATTTTAGCATTTTAAATCTATAAATTAAAATTTCAGACATTTTTATTAGCATACATTCATTGTACAAAATAATGGGTTTCATTATGAGATTTCCATACATGTATAATATACTTTAATCATATTCACCTCTATAAATTAAGTTTAGTGCTTCTCAGAGTAGCCCACAAAATTTTATTAGTATTAGGTAAATTAATATTTTTAAATAGTTTGTAGAATATGAGATGTTAAATAAAATATCCACTATTATGTTTGGTCAAGCCAAGGGGAGAAATCTCTCTCTCTCTCTCTCTCTCTCTCTCTCTCTCATACACAGCACACACACACACACGGAGAAAGAGAGACTACATAATTTAAAAGGCAGGAAATACTGTAAATTATAGCAATCCCAGAGAAACTCCTCCATCCCAGAGAAACTCTTCCATCCTCCCATGCCTGGCATCCCTCTGTCTTCCTATTTCTTAATTCAGTCGATGGCTACCTTTGTCTCTTTAAGGCACCTTTATTAAGAAAATATCACAAAAGTTACAAACACTAACTCCCCCAGGTTTCTCCTAAATGTCCCCTAAAACAAGTTAAACAGGACTGTCTGTCAATCCACTTGGGTTGTCAAAAGAAAGAAGAGAAGAAAAATTATTCAGGAAGTAAAAGAGCCAATGAGACAAATTAGGGGAAATAAAGAATTCTGGTATGGATTGAACTGACAAGCTCAAGAACAAAATGATAAAGACCTTTAATCACGTCAGAAAGTCTATAAAACTGTGTAAGTACAAGGACTAGAAAATGTTAATAATAAAGCCTCTCCTATTTCACAAGAGACAAAATGAACTGCCACAGCTTCAGAAAGGTCAGATCTATCACACATTGTATCTGTATTGAATCTCATACTGGAAACTAATTGGAAGTTTAATGAAGAATTTACTAAGAATGAGCAATCTTATAATGACTCAGATGCTTTAAATATGGAAGACTCTTGGACTCCTGTGATCACCAGATGATCATGGCGGGATGTGCCTGTTGTAGAATGAAGACAAGGAGCAGATGAGCTGTCCCAGTGGAGGCTGTCTGATGTGGGACAACAGCTGGACAGCTGCTGTGTGAGTCCTAGCTGAATCCTGAAATAATCATATATAATCAAGCCCAGCCAAGATCCGCAGAACTGCACAGCCATCTCACAGCTCAGACCCACCATAAAGAGCATGCCACTTTGCAAAGTGCAAACACAGGGAAGAGAAGGCACCAGTGGGGAGAGCGGTGCAGTATGATATGCTGACATCCCCTAAGCTATCCATCTGTATCAATGCAAAGAAGGTGGGGGTGTGGCGATGGGCATAATGTATCTCCTGGAGCGATGTGCACAGAGGACACACCACCCCTTTGAAAATGGCCCTTCCTTGAAGTAGAAGCTGCTTAGCTTAAGTATTCATGTCTACCTACTAATTTATAGAAATCATGGGGACAGAGAGCATATTAAACAATCACAGGGCATAGAAAAAGCATCAAAATCCAGGCTGGAAAAATCCTACAGGGCTGGGCAATACAGTTGAGCAGTAGAGCTCATATACATAAAGCCATGGGTTCAATCCCACCACAGAAATAAAGGTACTTAGAATCAATAGAAATAAAAAGGGGGGCAACGGAAAGATGGCTTGGAAGTTTATGAGCACTTGGCTGCTTTTCTAGAGGACCTGGGTTGGATTCTCAGAACCTACATGACAGCTTATAATCCTCTGGAACGCCAATTGCAAAGAACCATATGCTGTCTTCTGGCTTCCTCACGCACCAGGCATGTATGTGTTGCACAGGTATGCATGCAAGCAAAACATTCATAAAAGTAAAATGATAAAAATGAAAAAAAAAGATGTTTAAGGAAGGGAGGAAGGGAGTGGGGAGAGTCTACAGAAAAATCATCTGCTCTTAAACCAATCAGAGTTAAGAAAGCAAAAGTCAAGCTGAAGAGGAAGTAACCATCCAGTGGAAAACCAGATTATAGTCGCCAGAAAATTCAGCTGTTTAAAAAAACACACTTCTGAGTCAGCTAGTCACTGAATAGTGGCTTTATTTTTACAATACTAAGAAAATTGGTTATTTTTAAAAAGATGCAACAATGGCATCAAAGCTACTTGTTTTTCAGTCCTTCTAGAAATATGCAGTAAAATACTTCTAGATGGAAAAATATTCTTGTGTTTTCTCCACAGTCACTCACTTGGTGGGGAAGTAGGCAGGAGCGTAAACAGAGCAAACCTGGACGTGGATTGAGAATTATCTGAAGTTGGTTGATTAATATGTGGAGATCCACTTTTCTCAGTACCTACTTTTACATATGTTTTAAGTTTTCCACTTTAAGAAAAATATGTTTTAACACAGGCTTGTAATACCAGCAGCTCTGGAGGTTGAGGAAGGAAAATCACAACTCCAAGGCCAGTCTGAGCAACTTAATAAGACCCTCTCTCAAAATAAAACCTATAAAGAGGGGTAGAGGGTATATCTCAGCGGTGAACACTTGCCTGGTATGCATAAAACCCTGGGTTCAATCTCCAGTGTTGATAAAAGAGGAAGGAAGGAAAGAAGGAAGGAAGGAAGGGAGGGAGGGAGGGAGGGAGGGAGGGAGGGAGGGAGGGAGGAAGGAATAAGAGGAAGAGGGAAGAAGGGAAGGAGGGAAGAAGGGAAGGAGGGAAGGAAGGGGAGAGGAAGGGAGGGAAGGAAGGGATGACAGAGGGAGGGAGGGAAGGAAAGAGAGAAGGAAGGAGGAAAGGAAGGAGGGAGGGAAGAAGGGAGGAAGGAGGGAGGGAAAAGGCAGAGCAAAGGAGGAGAGGAAAGAAGGAAGAAAGGAAAAGAAGAAGGATGGAGGTAAGGAAGGAAAGAAGGAAGGACACTGCAAGGGAAGGAAACGCTGATTACTTTGATTTTGTTATTATACACAGTATATATTGAATTATCACGTTATATCCCATAAATACATACAACTATTAGAGATCAATGAGAAACCTTTAGTAAAGAAAACTTTTAGTTGTTTTTTTAAAAACTAACACAGTTGAACTTACAGGGCATAGAGTAGGATGTATATCCAGACACTTCGGGTGGAGGCGGGAGGAGTGTCACAAGAACACCAGGAATGAGAGCTGTGTCTCTGGATCTACTCCATGAGACGGTGAATAATTACTAACAGCAGGTTATCATTCTAAAATAGCAGACAAGTTTCAGGTGTTCTCACCACAAAAGACTTGTATTTGAAGTGAATGAGACAATAATTAACTTGCTTTAACCATTTCACACTGTGTCCATGAACTACTATGTTACTTTGTACCCTACAAATAAACACAACTAGAATTTATCAGCTCAAAATAAAATGTTCTAATGTTTTGAAAGAATAAAGGCAGGCATGATGGATACACACCTGAACTGTGACCTATAGGCAGACAGGCACGTACTGTCTAACGTACATGGTCTAACTTGTTTTCCTATTGCTATGATACATACCATGACCAGAAGCAACTTAAGAAGGAGTCTATCTCAGCTTACAGGTTACAGCCGGGAACTCAATAGGAGGACCTCGGAGCTTGCTTTCAGGCTCATGGTCAGCTACATCCTTCATGCAGCCCAAACCCACCTGCCTAAGGATGGTACATCCCATGTGGGTCCTCCTACATCAATTAGCAAATGAGATTCCCTCTTCCTGGGTAATTCTAGGTTTCAGTCAAGTTGACCACTAAGGGTTGATTACAACAGTACACCTTTTGCTGGGCAGTGGTGGCACACGCCTTTAATCCCAGCACTTGGGAGGCAGAGGCAGGCAGATTTCTGAGTTCAAGGCCAGCCTGGTCTACAGAGTGAGTTCCAGGACAGCCAGGGGCTATACAGAGAAACCCTGTCTCATTTTGAGTGACTTCAGTTGTTAATTATCTAAACTTTTAAATTATTCCAATAAAATAATGTTAATACTCACCCTCAAGAAAGAAAAAGAGATCTCCCATTTTATGTATTATACTTTTCTTTTTCTTCCTGAGACAGAGTCTCATGTAGCCTAGGCAGGCTCAAACTTCCTATATAGCTGAAGCTGGTCTTGAACTTCTGCTGCTCCTATCTCAGCATCCGAAGTACTGGGGTTACAGGGATGTGCCACCACACCTGCCTTCATTTTTCATATTCTGGTTTGGTTTGGGTTTTGTTTTTTTGTTTCTGTTTTTGTTTTTGTTTTGAGACACAGGGTTTCTTTGTGCAGTCTTATCTGCCCAAGAATTTGATCTATAGACCAGGCTAGCCTTGAACTCAGAGAGCCTCCTGCCTCTGCCTCCCGAGTGTTGGAATTAAAGGCATGTGCCACCACCACCTGGCTGGCTACTTTCACATCCTTGAGTGTCCATTCAGCAATGTTTGATCACGTGTGTGTACATGTAAGCCACTTTAAAAGAGAATTTGAGTAAGCACAGGATGATCTGGCTTTTGTTTAATTTTATTAGAAACCATTATTGATGAATACAAGATAAATCTTTATTTTATAACAACATATATTTACCAGAAAGCACCCAGCTTAATCACAGCCCCTTTGTGAGGAATTTTCATGTCACCCTAACATACTTGTAGTTTTTTTTATTGATCATTTGAAAATATAGCTGAATTTTCACCTTAATATAAAAAAGACACATTAAAATAAAAACAAACTGATAGCTTCTTCATCATTGTTTATTTAAGCCTTTCAAATTGAAATTGCTTGGATAGATTTTCTCTGGGGGTTCTTATTGTGCTGTCTCATATCCACTGAGGAATACAGAATTTCAGAGTGTGAAAAGAAAAAAGCAAAATTGGTGTCTTTACTTATTCTTGTATAATCTCCTTGCGATAGGAGTAGAAATAGTTATGCCATAGACATATGCAACAAATTTTTCAAACTATATTAAAACTGTGACAGGTTTTAATACCACCTCCCTGTAACTTTTAACCTTCATTTTTCAAAAGTTTTAAGCTTTGCGCCAACAACTAGTATGTTCACTCTCTAAAAATTGAACACACTGACTTTCCACACAAGAGTTTCAACGCTGGCTAGTGGTTCCTTCTGTCATGGTAATTCTTACAGCATCTTCTCATCTAAAGCCTGAGACAGTTACCGTGTGTTTTGTTTTATTCTGTGTCCTTTTGTTTTTTGCTGTATTGCTCAAGGTGGCCTTGAACAACTTAGTATGTAGCCTAGGATAGTCTCTGGGAGGAGACACCATGACCAAGGCAACTTTTTAAAGCACTTAGTTGGGGGCTTGCTTACAGATTTAGAATGTTAATCCATGGCCATCATGGTAAGGAGCATGGAAGCACGCAGGCATGCAGGCATGCAGGCATGAGGCATGGCAGGCATGCAGGCAGGCATGAGTTCTATATCATGATCTACAGAGAGCATGCAGAGAAAGAGATGCCTCAAAGCCTACCCACAGTGACACATCTGCTTCAACAAGACCAGACCTTCTAATCTTTCCCAAATAGTCTCGCTAACTGGGGAACAAGCAGTCAAACATAAGAGCCTATGGGAACCACTCTGACTCAAATCCACTACAGTTTCAAACTGCAATACTCCCGCTTTAACCTCCCAATTAACAGAATCACAGGAGTATGCAGCCAAGTTTGACTTTACCATCCTTCCTCCCTTCGTCCCTCATTCTCTCTTAGATAAGGTATCAAGTAGTGCAGGCTAACCTTAAACTCTCTATGTAACAAAAGATGGCCTTGAATTTCTGAGCCTCTGATCCCCCTGCTTCCTCCTCTCAAGTGCTCAGATCGCAGGTGTGCACTGCCACACCCGAGTTTGGTACTAAGGATCAAACCCAGGTCCTTGAGAACGCTAGAGAAATATTTTGCCAGTTGAGCTATTTCCTTAGCTCACTGTGCTATTTTTAATACTGTTCTTATTACCATGTCTTATTTTATGTTTGTGTGCCACAAGCATGCATATGCCCAAAGGCCAGAAAATATTGAAACCCCATGCAATTGGAGCTATAGGTGACTGTGAACTGCCTGATTTGGGTGCTAGAAACGAAACTGGGGTCCTCTGGAAGAGCAGCAAGTGCTCCTAACCACTGAGCTATCACTCCCGGCCAGCATGTACTTATATGGTTACTGATATTTCAAATTTGTAAAGAGGAAAAGTAAGAAAGGTTACATTTACTTCGGTTTTATCTTCTGGGCTGGTTTCCTGGACATCTGACCTGCACAGGTACACAGGGCTCAGCATTCACAATAGACCCACAGTTGGTTTGTTGTTTTGAGGGTGTCATTTTGAAAGTGTTTTCTAAGTGAAGTTTTCAGGAAACATGTTCATCCACCAGTCCTTGCACATACACTGTTTGTGTGTAAGCTCTCCGCCTCCATTCCTTTCTCCCTTTCTCCCTCCCTCCCGCGTTCCCTCTCTTCCTCCCTCCCTCCCTCCCTTTCTCTCTCCTTCCCTCCCTGTTTTCCTCCTTTCGTACTGGGACCAGACTTAGGGCTTTGTGTGTGCTTGGCAAGTGTTCTTCAATTAAATTTCATCCTCAGGTCTCTTTTTACTTTTAATTTCAATGAGAGTCTTCTTACATTGCTCAGGCCGGCCTTGAACTCCTCCTGTATCTGTCTCCTGAATAGCTGGGATTACAGACCTGCAGTACCAGGCCCCGATGCATGTAATATTTCCGGTGCTGCATGAACATAGCAGCTCCAGCAAGCGTCAGCAAGACTCAAAGCAAGTCCAAGGCAAGCATTGTATAACATCTTCAGAGTGGAAGAAGGATGCACCCAGAGGGGAAATAAAAGCCTCTTGTTAGAGTTTTTCCTTTTTCTCTCCAGAGTTTTCATAAGAGCAAGATAAATATGCATATTTGTGCTGCAAAACATAAATTGTATAATTTCTGTGATTCTGCACACAATTTAAACATTTAACTTACATCTAAAATTATGGTCTACGTAAAGATGAATGGTAAAAATCATGACAACCGTTTAAATTAAAATTTTTAAAGTATACTTAGAGAAGATTTAAGTTAAAAAAAAAAAAAGCTCAACATAAAAAACAAAAATAAAACAAGAAAACATTGTAAGCCAAGTGAAAGACTGGAAAAAGTTTATGTCAGTAATATTTATGTCAATAATTTGAAGTTACTTTCCTCGATATTTAAACAGGAACTCCACAGGGACTGATATATAGTTGTATCTGTCCAGGAGATCCTACAGGAAGCCCTTGCCTCCCATCCTGAAGTCATTAGTTCATCTTGGCAGCTGAGGTCTGGCTGTCTAAGGAACATCTTTATTTTGGCAAATGGGCAGAATTGGCAACAGAAGTAGCAAAAGGAGCAGCGCTGCAAGCAGGTGTGGTGAAACGCTTACGCCGGCCATGGGGCTTCCTTTGCTTCACTATGGTACACAGCTGTGGATTTCTCACACGGCTGAGCTGTTGTCAAGTACGGTAAATATTTTCCCTTCTCACATCTTACAAAAGCTCCAGACTCCCCTGGGTTGCCTGACTCTGGATTTTCTGTTTCTCTTGGAGCTGGAAGAGATGACTGACTAATCAGAAGCCACTGCTAATTTTTGTTAGTTCTATTGGCATTGTGCATGATGCGCCAACTTCAGAATTTTTGAATATTTTGGGGTGCCAGTTTTATCTGTGAGAAACACTGTGCTGAGCACTAGAGGCAAGGTGAAATAGAATCCCCACCTTCTAGGGGGTGAAGTTGGATGGTCACCGGCATCCAGAGGGAAGTTTGCATACAGCCAAAATGTGATGGCCATTGGATGAGGGAAAAGTCTTTGGAGATCCCTTTCACACATATTAGAAAACCTCTGTTTTTCGTGGGACATAAATCAATCACTAATGGCAAACTGAACTCGTTAAGTTAATTTAACCCGCTCCTAGACGAATACATTACTGCTGCAAAAAATGGCAAGAAGGGATAGAAACAGACTCATTTGGGAGAGCAAACGCTCGTCTGTTTTTTTTTTTTTTTAAAGGGAAAGAAAAAGAAAAGAAACTGTTATTCTTCTGAGTTGAGTTTCCTGATTTGTAAAACCAAGTATGGAGATGCTATTTAGAAGAATTGGACCTAGATGGACGTCCCCAAGTCCCAAATCTGCGATTTGGGGAATTCCACTGACAGTGATCAAAACCATTGCTGGGCTGCTGCCGGGCTCCAGAGTCCACTCAGCCCTCACTCCAAGGTCCTTTGTTTTCAACTTTCATTCAGTCTTCATTCTCGGCACCAACATTAAGAGCTCTTGTGATGAGCTTCTGATACTAGGCTCCTGAGAGTCGTGCATTTGGTCTGATTATAAAAACGTTCCTAAAAATGATTTAAAGTGTATTTAAAGCCATTCGATGTTGGAAGACAAATTCTAAGGGACTCGTTTTCTGGAGATGCTTGCTCCTGGGAGCTTTACTGCTAGTGATCTCCAACTGCTGTGTGCTCCTCTGCTCCTTCCTTCTGCCTCTCAGTGGTGCTGGGGATGTTTAGCTGAGGTAGCCGAACATTAAGTGACATCTCTCTGCTTACAGTATGGCCTGTGTTTTATGTCTATATTTTGTGTAGTACAAAATATGCATACATCTTTATTCCTTGTTGGCTGGATTGCAGTCATGACAGCTAGACCTTCAGTGGCTACTTTGGACCATGAGATGAAACACTAGACTGAAAAGCAGAAAGACAGCAGGAGCTCAGCTCCCTGATGACTTCCGTTACTACCCGCCTCTAGATTTCTACATGAAAGAAAACTGAACCGCCATCTTGGTTCCTGTAGCGGCATCTAATTTTAACTATTGAGAAAGTACTATCTATTCCTGGTTCATTGCCTTAGTGCCTTAGTCTTAACTTTTTTTTTCTATATCCTAAAAATTCTTGGGCTGGAATAATGACTTAAGTGGTTAAGAGCACTTGCTGTTCTGCCAGAGGACATAAGTTTGGTTCCCAGCACCCGCTTCAAGCTTCTCCCAATCACCTGTAATTTCAGCTCCAGAGAATCCGATGCCCTTCTTTGGCCTCTGACAACACCTGTACATATTCTCATACAGGCATACACATAATTCAAAATAAATAATTAAATAATTAACAGATAAACAAATTAAAAATTAATAATAAGCAAAATAAATCTCTTCTTTTTTTCTACTCTTTTAAAAAAATTTTTTTAATTATGCATCTGTGTGAATGCCTGTGTGTCTGTCTGCATGCCATGTGTATGTCTGTTACTTACTGAAGTCAGAGCATGAAAGTCCTTAAAACTGGAGTCACTGATGGTTGGGAGCCACCATGTGAGTGCTAGGAACCAAACCTGGGTTCTGCGCATGCGCAGTAAGTGCTCTTAACCACTGAGTCACCTCTCCAGCCTTACTTCTCCTAGTAAGTCCTGAAGAAAAATCATGTCTTACACAACCCCCCTAATTAATCTCATTAATAAAAATGATTTAAATAAAACAGCAGCTGTAAATATGAGCATAATAGCAATGAAGATCAGTTACTAATCTGTCAATATGTATCCATTTTAATTCTAAGAAGAATCTGGCTTATTTAAACCACTCATCACTAGGTTACCTTTTTGTTTCCTTGCTTTGCAGAGCTGGAAATTGCAGCCAGGGTGCAGCCAGGGCCCTGCATGTGGACATATGGACGGCAAATACTCTCCTACTGAGCTGTATTTCCCAACCCTTAGTTTCTTGAAACAAGCTCTTACTATAGAGTTTGACTGGTTGATCTGGTTGCACAGCCTAGTGTTTTAGTTATTTTTCTGTTGCTATGATAAAACACTGTGACCAAAAGTAACTTATAGAAGGAAGAGTTTATTTGGGGCTTACAGTTCCAGAAGGACTGTGCCCATCATAGCCCGGAAGCATTGCCAAAAGTGACAGGCATGGTAGCAAGAGCCAGAAACTAAAAGATCACATCTTGACCACGAGCATGAAGCAGGAGAGTAAAGTGGAATTGGCAGGAGAATTTCATCTTGAAGTTGCTCCAGTGACCTAGTTCCTCAAAAAAGTCTACACACCTAGACTTCCCCAAACAGTGCCATCCACTCAGACCAGGTATTCAAAGGTCTAAGACCATGGGGGGCATTTCTCATTCAAACTACCACACATACACTAGCCTCAACCTCTGGAACCTCCTTTTTCCCTCCATTGGGATTACAGCTAAATTATTGGTTTTAATCCTGTTCATCCCAGTAGGACCACAATTTTATTAGGAAAAAAAGAAAAGAAACATTAAGGAATATGGCCTCTGGCTTCTACTTAAAGTCTAGAACAAGTTTAATGGAAAGGTCATTTTCCTTCCTAAGTAAGCTTGGGTTAATATTTCCTGAGGTGGCCACTGAAGACGTTACTAGAATGAAGGAAACTGGAGATGACAAAGTTACATGTACCAGGTATGTTTCCAATCCAAAGGAGGAAGTGAGAACAAATTGGAAAGTCTCCAGAAAAGAGTAGAATAGAGACACCAATCCAGCCCAGCATTACAGTCAGCATGGGGGTGGGAGGGAGGGTAGGATTTACATACTAGTTCTTTTCAGTCAGGAACAAGGGAGAAGCACCAGCAGCCTAAAGATTAAAAATACTCAAACTGTGGGAAAAGTCCTGGATAAACTTGCTAGCAGGGATGAAAACTTAAAGTTTATAGATAGATGTCACTGGGGCTGGAGAGATGGATCAGTGGTTAAGAGCACTGGCTGTTCTTCCAGAGGACCTGGCTTCTATTCCCAGCAACCACATGGCAGCTCACAACTACCTATAACTCCAGTGCCAGGGGATCCAACACCTTCTTCTGTACTCCATGGTCAATGCACACAAGTGGTGCACAGGTATACATGTAGACAAGACACTCACATGCATAAAAGTAAATAATATTTTTAAAGAAATAGATCTTACTGCATCAAAACAAAAGTTTTCAAAAATCTATTTTAATTTTATTGATGTAGTTGTTTAGTTTGAATGCGAGGGGCTCTGTATAGAAGGCACAATATTATTACCAAATGACCAACATAAAAAACTACTGTGTGCTCAGTTCCCTTGTACAGAATTGATCCCATCAGGAAGACCCTGAAGCATTCAATGAATAAAATTTATCTTAACTAAAACTATAAAAGATCAAGAAAGTTAGAACTTTTTGTTTTGTTTTGTGGCTTGAGCCAGACTCTCCCTGTGTAGGGCAAGTGGGCTTTGAACTTTTTGACAATCTCTCTATCCCATCTCCCTACTGCTAGGACAACACACCTACCCCACTACACCCTGCTTGGGAAGGTTAGATATTAAATTAGTGTCCATCTAAACCAGTTCCAAACAATCTCAAAGTATATTGGTTGAGACAACTGGGCACTTGAAGTTTGTTAAGTAGTCAGAACTAGCAAATGGCTCGGTGAGTAAAAAGCACCTGTTTCATAAGCTAAGGAACCTCAGTGGAAGGAGAAAATTGCTCTGAAAGTTGTCCTCTGTCCTGTGCATATGTGCCACAACATATGTGCATATCTGCACACACACAGACACACAGAAAAATAGTAATTGTAATAATAAATGCAAATGCTTTAATGTAATGGTTCAAACCTGAGGACCTGAGTTCAGATCCCCAGCACCCACAAAAGAAGCAGAACACGGTGGTAAAGTTTGTGACTCCAACATGGAGGGAGGGAAATGGGGGACCCACAAGGATCCCACAAATTTCACTCATCAACTAATATTACCAAGTTGGTGAGCTCCAGGTAGCGTCAGACTTGACTCAAAATAAAAATGACAACAACACAGCAATCATAATGACGCAGAGACTGACTGAGGAAGACATCTGGCATCAATATGTCTGGTTGGTGGCAGCGAAGCTTGTGTGTCAGTCAGAGTCCCAGAAGAAAGCAGGCAGCAAACTTCAGATAGGATAATTGAGGAGTTTGACTGTGTGAGCCAGTTAGCAAGGCATAGTACCCTCAGACTGTTTGCACTTGGTGGTTGACTAGAGTATAGAGCGGTTACTCGGATCTGAAGACACAGAGGCTGTATACCAATGTCTGTGGCCATGACACAGTCAGCCGATGAAATCTCTGAAAAGAAAGCAGAGAAAGAATAACCAGCTCTCCCTCGGCAACATCAATGGAAAGGTAAAGGCAAGGAGCCTTTGATGCTGGCTGTCTCCGCAGGTGGGGATCCAGTCAGACAGCCAGACAGAGGATGGTGGGTGTGGATTCCAGGGACAAAAGGGGAGACTACGGTCACAGTTTCCTTCTTCCAGCCTCCAGCTGTGTAAAAACCTCTCCTCGCGGGTGAAAAGGCCTTCCTTCTAGAGCTAATCTTCACACAAGCTAACATGGAAAATCACAAACAAATCAAATTACAGAACCTGGGACCTAAAGTGTAGTTTCACTCTGCTGTGTGGCGCTGGGGACAGTCGGCTTTCTGTGTGTAGGCTTCTTAGCCTACACCACCAGCTCCTAAGAATAGTGTGAGGATATCTGATACTTGATGGTATGTTAACCTGCTTTATGAAAAAAAATTGCAATTCCTTCTCTTAACAGCTTAATAACCAGGAACTTCTCTGGTTCTCCTGTTATTCATTTTTCACCGCACTTTCCCTGATATTGAGCTCTGCCCCGTGGCGTTCACTGAACACCTCCTTGTTTTAATTCCATGTTTGTCACAGGTATTGCTCCAGTCTGTAAAGGCCAATCTTTTGGTTCTTGGTAAAGTTTACCCAGTGATACCTTTCAGAACGTATCACAATTTTTTGAGAGATAAAATTGTTCACAGATACTGTTCAAAACCTCCTATAGTTCACGAGTGAAGCGGCAGCGGGCGCTTCTTATGGGAGCTGAAGCTATGGTGCTGAATGACGAGACTAGGGATGCTCGCGTGGTTTAGATCTCAGATGTCCCCCAAGGCCCTTGTGCTCAAGATTGGTGGCCAGTCGTGATGCTACTGGAACTTAGTGAGTCCTGTAAGGGATGGGGTTTAGGCAAAGGAAATTAGGTCCTACTCCCTGGAAGACTCTCTTCCTCCCTTCCCCTCCCATCCCACCCTGTCCCTCCTTCACAACTCTGACAATGATTTGAGTAATTTCCCAATGACTGAAAAACATTCCTCAGTTTCAGGACTTAAGTATTTACAGTCACCATAGTATCCTGAAATTTGAGGACTGAGTACAGGTCAAACCCTCTGACCCAAATTAAAAGTAGGCTAGCACTCTCATGGGTCTTGCTTCAGCAAAACATCACGTGAGTCTGTATCACGTGACTTGACCAGAAACTTCCACTTCAGAGAGGAAGGCAATGCAAAGGAGGGAGGAAAGGAAGGAGGGAAGAATACAAACAGCTGGGTGGGGGATGTGGTCAAATTTTGCTGCCCATCCATCATTGAGCATTCGTCAAAGCGTTACTACAGCAATTGAGAGATGTACCCAAGGAAGAGACAGGCGTGAGGAAGTGTAAGTGGTAATAATATAGAAGATAGTGGCCCATAAACAAAGATGAGGGGTGGTAACTTACTTGTAATTGCAAATAAAATAAGAACCAACTGAAATGCCCAAGAATAGACAAGAAATTAACTATGCATTTTCCCTTGAGAATATTTGTTTAGCCAGTAAGAATCATAAGAATGAAAATTTTCATAGCATGAAAATGCTTATAGCTTAATATACTGTTCACAGCAGTAAAACCCTAAGACACATACTTTATTTCACTCTGCACACAGATGCACACATAAGGTGGATAAAAATTACATCTTATTTTTCAGTTAGCATACCTTCAAAACCAGTACCACCTGGGAGACTCCTCTGCATCACCAAGTCCAGCTGCAGCATGAGGTGCAACCTTGGCTACCCCTGGGACACAGTTTCTTTGTGCTCTCAGAAAACACTTCCCAGATGTCACTGCAGTGATGCTGGTCTCTTCTTAATCACCTGTAATATCTTAACTCCAGCTAACCAGCATCAGTTGTCCCAGTTGTCCCTTCTATTCTGAACTCTAAAGCTAGAGCCACATGGCCAAAGCTGCCGAGCTCTGCTGCTTGCTGGGGTTGGAACATGTCCCCTTGTTCTATTTCATTAACACTTTCTGTTTCCCATCTCCTTCACTGCCTAAGCTTGGCTGTCCTGGAACTTGCTCTGTAGATTGACCTTGAACTGAGAGATCTGAATGGCTCTGTCTCCTGAATGCTGAGATCAAAGGTGTGTACCACCATGCTTGGACCTAAGCTTAGCTGGGTACGATCGTGGTCCCAAATCAACACTCCCTTAATCTGTTTATACTCTTGAACATAGGATTCAGCTCCATTTCACTCCCTGGTGCCCTTTTATTACTTGAACCACACAATTGATATTTTTTCCTTCCTCATCTTGCTCCTTTTTCATTAAAATGTTAACTTTAGTAACCACACAACAGAATTTATAACAGGTTGCTTTGAGGCTTCCTTTGTCAAAGCAATTAATCTAAATCTCTTCACATTAGCCTCAGACAGACTCTTCAGACAGCAGCAAAAAGCAGTCATGTTCTTCACTAAAATATCACATACTAACATTCTTCTCCATTAAAACCTCTTGGGCCAGCAGGCCTACACAATTCAGATTACCCTCAGCACCACAGTCTTCTGTATTCCTAATAGGATGGTCTGTTAAGCCCCACTTAAAGCATTCCATGGCTTTCCAACTCCAAAGTCCCCAAATCCACATTCTTCCAAACAAAAACATGGTCAGGCTTATCACAAAACTAACCCAGTCTCTGGTACCAACTTCTATCTTAGTCAGGGTTTTACTGTTGTAAACAGACACCATGACCAAGGCAACTCTTATAAGAGACAACATTTAATTGAGACTGGCTTACAGGTTCAGAGATTCAGTCCAGTATTATCAAGGCAGGAACATGGCAGCATCCAGGCAGGCATGGTGCAGGAGAAGCTGAGAGTTCTACATCTTCATCTGATGGCTGCTATGAGAAGACTGGTTCTTAGGTGGTTAGGAGAAGGATCTCATTGTCCACCCCTACAGTGACTCACTTCCTCCAACAAGGCCACACCCACTCCAACAAGGCCACACCCACTCCAACAAGGCCACGTCTAATAGTGCCACTCCTTGGGCCAAACATATTCAAACCACCACAGTATGCAAAACCCAAATCTGGGCCTGCAGCTAAGGGGGAGAGCTATGAGTGGGGTTTCTTCTCTCTGTTTCCTAAGGTTCCTGTAACACCCTTTCATTGCATTGGTTACTTAGTATTATGGAGCAGATTGCCCCTAAACCTTGGAGGCTTAGGCAGTGAGCATGTGCTTTCTCAGTCTTCTGTGTAGAATCTGGACAGACAGCACTGTCTGATGCTCCAGCTTCAAGACTGCTGGACCTAGGTTATGTCCCTTTCCAGATGCACCCTGGGAAGAACTGGCTGGATTCTTCCTCCATAGGTGTCATTTTGAGACACATTTCTTCCCTTGCTCCTCATCCAGAAGCTTACCTACATTCTTTGTCACTAAGCCTCTCTGTAGGACAGCTTAAAACAAGGCAGCTGGTTTTCATCAGGGTGGGCACGAGAGAGAGAGAGAGAGAGAGAGAGAGAGAGAGAGAGAGAGAGAGAGATATCCAGGACAAGCACAGTGGAAGCCAGAGTTTGTACAAAAACAAACTGGCATGCCAGCCTACCAGGCCTTTGCATGGATTCTGAGGATCCCAACCACAGTCTTCATGAGTGCACAAGTATTTTAGCATTGAACTGAATAACAGATCTTTAAACTTCGCAGGCATCTTCGTTCAAGCACTCATTTACCCCAGTTTGCTGTTAAAACAGGAGGCGAGCCCCCAGAGCCACTGAGAACACCCTTAAAGCTGTTCTTGTGGCCTCATAAACCTGGGTCTTCTCCCTCAGCAAGCAAAGCTCACGCGAACATGTGATTCAAAGCCAACTATTCCCCCATCCTCAAACCAAATGACACTTTTTTTTTTAAATATTTTACTCTCATGGAAAAAAGAAATGTGTCCTTTTTAAAATTTTTGTTGCTTTTTTTTTCTTTAGTGGGAATATGGGAAGATTTTTTTCCAACCCTATCATAGATAAAAATGCACACGTGCCGAGTCAGGCATGGCGGCACATACTTTAAAACCAAATACTTGAGGGAGGAGAAGCAAACCGATCCCCGTGAGTTTGACGCAAACCTGGTCTATGTAGGGAGCTCCAGGACAGCCAGGAGCAGGCAGAGAGACCTTGTCTCAAAAAACAAAAACAAAACAAACAAACAAACAAAAAAGCCAACAACAATAACAAAAGGAAAAGTCCACATCCTAATCTCCAGCATTTGTAAATACGTTATGTTACACAGTGAAGATAAATTCAAGTTGTAGATCTAATTATGATTGTCAATCAGCTGACTCTAAACTAAGAAAGTCCAACCTGACTCGGCCTCTAAACCCAATTACAAGGAGGGGATGGGAAGACAGGAGCTTCAAAAGTATAAGGCCAGCCTAGCAAATTAATGAGATTCTTGTCTCAAAATTAAAAGTAAAATGGATAAAGATATCCATCCTGATGCTGAGGTGCAGTTCAGTGGTAGAGAGCTTGCCCGCTGTGCCCAAGACCCTAGGTTCAGTTCCCAGTCATGGCCACACATGTCAGGGAAGAGGAGGGACCAAGAAGTGTTCCAGGATTTTGTCTTTGCAGGAGTCTGTGAAAACGGAAGCAAGGGACAGAAGAATCAGAGCCCAAGCGATGTCGATGTGAGCGAGAAAGACTCATGAACCGTTCTGCTTTGAAGGTGGAACCTGGAAGAGGAAATGCAAACCATCAAACCCCGAGAAAGGAATACAGCCTAGACTCTAGCCCAGTGGGCACAACTCAGAACTCACCCCCAGAACTTACAGAAGGCCTGTCTTAAACCACCATTTGTGTGGTATCTTGATAGGACAGCCACGGGAAACCAAGTCAAGGCACAAGCCAAACAAGTTGCTGAGGGGGAGATCACTCTGACTCAGACTGAATGGTTGCTTCACTGGAGAGGCTGCAGAACACACTGGGCCTGGTCGCTGGTCAGGTACATTGGAATGTTGAAAAACAAAAGCAAAAAACAAAACACACACACACACACACACACACACACACACGCATGCGCACACACGTTGCTAAGGCGACTAGAGGTGAATTCCTCATTGGCTTTTCACACAGCTGTGATAGTAACTTGGACCCACTACAGAAACTGACTTCAGCTAGTGCAGAAATTAAAAGATATAGGCTTTTTTTTAAAAATCAAAATGAATGGGAAATAAAAAAAATCACTCCCTTCTTCTGAAACTCAGAGCACAAAATCTCTTCACAGCTTTCTGTGAGCCCCAGAACTCAGAAACAAGACATTTCAGCCAATGTCCCCATCACCAAATGTCCTTTAGTGTTCACAGAAGGGGATTTGTTTTTTGTTTTGTTTTGTTTTGTTTTGTTTTGACAGTCTCACTATACAGTTCAGTCTGACCTTTAAAGCCTCCAATTTACTATTAGTCTACACTAGCCTGGAATTCAGGATCCTGCTTTCTCCACCTCTGGGATGCTAAGTCTGTAGGCATACTCTACTGCTTCTAGCAAGATCTGGACGCTGTAAACCTTTCTTTCATAGCATAAACAAGGTAAAAGCCTGGCTGTCTATTCTAAAAAGATAAACAGCCAGTCCCACGAGCGTGGGAACTTGGGATTCCCAGCAGTTGGGTCGTGTTAACAAAAGCCTGGTGTGGTGAGCACAGAGATGGACTCTCCCTTCTTCAAAAGCCTTCGAACTTTCTCAGGGGAGGGTCTTCCCTTTCCCTTTCCGCCCGAGACCATGAAATGGAAGAGTGGCAGGTGAACGTGGATGTTAAGAGGCACGTTCTTTGGGTGGTGCACTCAGCTGAGTTTCCATTAACACTTAGGGGAATTGTGTGCAACTATCAGAGTATATCTTGACTGCTCCAGTTTTAATTTTTTTCAATTAACAGTTATGTTTAGTCAATTCCCAACAGAATGTGCCGGTGAGATAGCTGGCTCCCTAATGCAAGCCTCTGTTCCGTTAGCCAAGCTAATGCTGATGACCTGTGTTTTAAATTCTGATGTGCTATTAGGTACATCCAATGTTCATCTAAATGCATTTGTGAAGTAAATCTTGTCTGGAAAGATTTGCCGATCAACCCAGGGATTAGAAATTATATTGGCCCATGAAACAAGACTTGGCTATATTTAGTCTGGGATCAATGCCAAAACATGCATAGCGAGACCAGAGAATGAGGAGAAGGGGCTGTACCATAGTTACTATAAAATCTTAACACTAAGATTAGCAATGATGCTACTTAACATGGAAAGATACAATTCTAAGTTTTCATGACTTTTTATGTGGATCACATTTCATTGTTAAAGAGATAGATAGATAGATAGATAGATAGATAGATAGATAGATAGATAGATAGGAAAAGAATTGGCTCAGGCTAACAAGGTCTGGATTCTCCTTACGGATTCCCCAAAGTGCTAGAATTACAGGCATAAACCACCATGTTCATTTCTTTACTCATATTTTGCAGTGAGGAAACCAATTCACAAAGATACCAACACAATTAGTGTTAATTAACAATAAGACTATGGCACAAAGGTACCAATCAGCTGGTACAAGGACCAGGGCTCCAGCCAATGCTCACCTGTCCTCAGTCTATGCACATAGCCTTCCACTGATAACCTTCACTCGTCTTGAGAGGACATGGTGGCGTGCTTCATTTCAGTTGGAAAATTAACAGAGTGACCTCATTATATTAATAGAATGGCTTCAAAACCTCACAGGCAAAGCCAAGGAGCTTCTGAGTCAGGTTTCCATACCTTTTTCAGACCCTCATTTCCCCTTCTCCTCTGTCGTCTTTTCTTCCTAAGAAAAGCACTGATTGAATTAAACATTAAAACTCCAGGAGCAGAAAAGTCTCCCGGAGGGCAGAGTGTCATTTATCTTTGTATCTCTACTGCCTGATACAATACCTGGCTCAGAATAGGTGCCTGTCACTGACTATCCAGAATAAAGAAGGAATGAATAAGCCAATAAATAATTGACTCCATGAAGGTTACTTTCTTTATAATCCTTATTGGAAATGCTACTCTATTTTTCAATGGAAGATACATTTTTTAATTTTTTCAGCCAGTTTATTTAAATATTCTAAATATTTTTTATTTCTGATGAGTTACCAAAGATATGGGTGGGGCACGAAACTATTTTTCTCTGTCACTATAGACACACACATATCTAATACTATAGTTTAGTACATTTGCAAAACTGAGTTGAAACAGTCTATAGTCTACTGTCTGAGGATGCTGAATACCCAAGTAACATCTTTTAGAAAGGTTTTTATAAACTTCATTAATTTAGCACTAGAGATCGAATCCAAAGTCCCAAGTGTGCTTTGCATGGACTTTACAACAGAGCTACAGCCTAGCCATGTTCTGTTAAGTTAAAATAAGGAGATCTCTAAGAATGGTGCCATTCACAGCTCTCCCTTAAGAACAGCTGCCCTTTGGGAAAACTGTACAAATGTAATAAACGTAATTTTAAGAACATGCATATACAGAGAGATGGCGTTGCCATTAACAAAACTTATAAGTAAACAGAGCTAAATATGGTGGTTCGTGTCAGTGATCACACAGAGAAGTGGAGGCAGGAGGAGAGGAGGATTGAGTCAGAAACACCAACCCCACACCCCCATACCCTCCCTCCACACACCCATACCACTTTCACACACACACACACACACACACACTCACACACACACACATCAAATCACCCCCATGCATATTCCCATACTTGCCCATACCACACACACATGCCACCACCAATACACATACCACCCCACACACCACTACCCCCCAACACACATCACACACATGCACACCACCCACACCTTCCCACACACTACCCACACACACACCCATACCACCCACACACACACCACACACACACACACCCACACACACGCCATCCTGCACACCACCACACACACCACTCCCAACCTCAGCTACATGGGACCCTGTTTCTAAACTACAGCAACAAACCCAGAAATGCATCTTTAAAGCTGTATACATATATATATTAAGGTTTTGCAAACTCTCAGAATGTGCTCCTACTGTTTCCCACACTGGCTTTTCTTTCTAGGAAAAAGCAAACTTAAGAATTTGTGTTAGAAAGAATTCAAAGAAAAACCTGTTTCCATGTGAAAAAAGAAATGCTAAAAGAACTTAATAAAATGTAGGTTCTGCTTCAGCAAAAAGACCATTCTAGAACATTAACATTATCAAGGGTGGGTCTTCTTGCATAGAACACAACTGCAGTCTGTTTTTGACACAGAGATTTTTTTCCCATGTACCACCTTCGGCAAATGTATTGGAATAATGAAACTGTCAATATATGAGGTCAGATATGGGGCACATTTGAATTGATTATGTGTTCTAATAGCCTGAAATCTGAATGAAGAGGTTTTTTAATAAGGGGGTAACAGGACTACAGAGATCTTCATATAACATAAAATGCATGAGGGAACGAATTGTAATGTGAATATGACTAATTGACCACCTTATTAGAGAATCATTTATCTTGAGATGAAAAATGGCCGCACTGTTGTTTGACATTTGGATTGTCGACGGCTTGACCAGGAGAAACCTTAGTTGGAAACTCCAGAGGCAAAAGCGGTTCAAGGTATCAGTTGCCTGCCAAAGGTCACTGGTGGCATAATGGGGCTTTTATTTTTCATAGCCTTCAGAAAAGTGTCTGATAGCACTTTCATCCCAGAGAGGGGAAAATAAAATCCTGCCCAGAGTCATCTTTTTATTAAAAATAAAACCGTCAATGTTCCAACTAATATGATAGGAAAAGCTGAAATCTCTCCATCAGAAATCCTGAAGATGCTTAGGCTTATCTCTTATACTCTGCTCCTCTGAAGTCCATCAAAAGTAGGATATTGAATTATTATAGAATACAAAATATAACATAGATAAGAAGTCATCTGAGTAACTGGCTCTCTAGCTTAAAATTACTTGAATGGGTAGAAGTCTCTTCATTTTAAACTTTCTATAAGAAAGAGAGACTTTAGGTAGTCTTAAAAGTATGTGTAATAGCACTCCTGAGATGACCCCAGACACTCAGAGACCCTGGGTGCCACTAAGAGGAGAAAGTAAGTGATGGGGAAATGAATGAAAAAGAGAAACAGAAGACATGGGCACAATGAAGAAGGCAGACCTGGAGATGGTACTGAGGACCAGCCTGATGGGAGAAGCCAATGATGCCAACTGGGACCGTGGTGGGGTCCTGGGCTGTGCTGGGTATATGGCCCTACAGCAGCAGGGGTCTGTTACCACCAAAGGACAGGCAGACATCCCTGGTCTGGGCTGCCATCCAGGGACATGTTGACGTCTGAGAGCGAGCTGTGCAGACAGACCTGGCCCCACCCCTCACCTGGGCCCTGAAGGCATGAGAGCGGGAACACTGACCCCACCCGTAGCCAGCAGCAGTACTCAAACCCATACATCATGGAAACTAGAAATGATACAAGATTGGGAGAGCTGGGCCTACCACTCATCTAAGAAGAAATACCCTTCTACCCCCTGCCTCTCACCACCTGCAGCACGCTGGAGACATGGCCATGGGGTCATGAGAGCAGGAGAGCTGGCCCTGCCCCTTACCAGCTGCAAGACTTGGAAAAGTAGGCCCTGTACCTCTCTTGGGCAGCACAGTAGAGCTGACCCTGGTGGCAGGGGTGCAGATGAGCCAGGGCAAGAGAGCCAGAAAAGCCAGCATACTGACCAGTTCAGATACCTCTCAGGCTCAGCCTCTCAGAGCTTTAAATTGGCCCATCCCAACATCTACCACTTTGATGAACTGATGGAGTGCAGGAAGGGGCTGGTCCTACAGATCCAATAGTACAGGATCTCCATGGCATGGAGCAACAACAGGATATCCAAGAGGAGTCCCAGGGAGGTGTCATATTGATAGAGTAGCAGAAGCCCAAGGCCTGGGAACCAGACCAAGTCATTTCAATGAACATTTGCAAGCCAAGAAGTGTGGAGAAAAGGGTGTCCTGACTCTGGCCTCCTTGATACCTCCCCACTATCTCCCCACTATCTCTAAACTTTTCCACAGTGAATTTCAAGTTAAAACGTGAAAATATGGGC
Source organism: Grammomys surdaster (assembly GCF_004785775.1). Lineage (NCBI taxonomy): Eukaryota > Metazoa > Chordata > Mammalia > Rodentia > Muridae > Grammomys > Grammomys surdaster. Next base: position 9,712,567 of record NW_021604594.1, read on the forward strand.
AGTGGTGGTACATGCCTTTAATCCCAGCACTCAGGAGGCAGAGGCAGAGGCAGAGGTGGGGAGGCAAGTGGATCTCTATCTCTGAGTTTGAGGCCAGTCTAGTCTACAGAATGAGTTTCAGGACTGCCAAGACTACACCAAGAAACCCTGCCTCAAAAAACAAAACAAAATAAAAAAATTTTTTTTTCATTAAAAAAACAAACAAAAAAAAAAAGAAAGAGAAGAAATGAGATCAAACTAATGCAATTTGTTTGCAACTCATATTCATCTTAAAACTTCTTGTCCCTAAGCCTGATGACTATTTTGAGACAGGGTCTCACTACGTATTTCTGATCGGCCTGGAACTCACTATCAGGCTGGCCTTGAACTCAGGGATCTCCCTGTCCTCTGCCTCCTTAGTGCTGGGACAAATGGTCCACCATTACCAAGCCAACTAAGCAACTTGGTGTGACCCTCTCCACCAGGAGCAAGGTGGGGTTGCGATTCTTTTTCCTTTACCTGAACCCCGGTGCCACCACTAACCTTGGCCTTCCTTCTAATCTACAGACTCCCTTCCTTGCCCACATTGATCGATCTAGCATAGAAAGAATTCCTGAGAACTATTCCTTCAATTCACCCTATCCCCATGCACTATTCTGTGTCGGGATAACCCACACATATTGTATCCACTGACTGTGAAATCCTGTCCCTGTACTCTAGGTTGTTAACTGCTGCGTTGCTG
>NW_021604594.1:9713297-9737493 GCF_004785775.1 Grammomys surdaster
TTTATTTATCTTCACTTTATTTTTTAATTTATTTAATACATTTTATTATCTTCACTTTATTTTTATTAATCCTTTTACTCATTTACATTTCAAATTATATCCCCTTTCCCTGCTTCCTGTCCACAAATCCCCTATCCTATCCCCCTCTTCCCCCTCTCATTTGCCTCTGTGAGGGTGTTCCTCTACCCACTCACACTCTCCTGCCTCGACACTCTAGCATCCCATTACACTGGGGCACCAAACCTTCACAGGTCCAAAGGCTTCCCCACCCATTGATGCCAGATAAGGCCATCCTTTGCTAAATATGTATCTGGAGCCATAGATCCCTCTATGTATACCCTTTGGTTGGCTGATTACTCCCTGGGAACCATGGATGATCCAGTTAGTTGATATTGTTCTTCCTATGGGGTTGCAAACTTCTTCAGCTCCTTCAGTTCTTCCTCAACCTCTTCCATTTGGGTCACTGTGATCAGTTCAATGGTTGGCTATGAGTATCTGCATCTGTATTAGTCAGGTGCTGGCAGAACCTCTCAGGGAACAGCCATACCACACTCCTGGCAGCAAACACTTCTCGGTATACTGATAGCTTTTTAGTATGAGAAATAAGTGTGGCATTTGAGCAATAAAGAGCTGGCAGCTTGATCTGGAACAGGAGATGGGGCAGATAGAAGAGGAAAGAGACAGGCTGGAAGTAGAACTGAGCAAAGCAGGGAGGTAGAGCAGTGACAGCTGTGGGGCAGGGGGACAAAATGGCAGAGAAGTTCAGTAGTTAGAGGCTGAGAGACAGCCCCAGCAAACAAGCCAACAGCCTTGTACTATGCAGATATCTCTTTGTCTTTATTATTAAAACCTCAAACAGGAGCTCCAAAAGGCCCATAATAATTCTGAGAACTATTCACCTGTGTTTGGCAAGAGATTGGAACAGCCACTATCTTAGTTACTTAACTCATTGTTTTGGCAAAAATGTTTTGACAAAATCATCTTCGGGAAGTGAGGACATGGGTGGCACAGACAAAGGAGAGAGATCTCACCCAACACCACATCCAACACTCTGATCTTGGTCTTCTCCCCACCCCTGACAATAAGTTTCTGTTATAAGCCATTATAAGCCTGAATGGACTAAGATATCCATAGTTATTCACATATGAAATATGTGGTAAGGGTCTAAAAAAATGGTGTGGTGGGTAAGAACATTTGCTATGTAAACATGAGGACCTGACTTTGAATCTCCAGCACCCACAAGAGAATGGAACACACCCAACCCACTGGGGAGTGAGAGTCAGGAAATCATTGGGATTTGTTGGCTACCAGCCTAGCCCTGTCTAAAAAGACTAAAGCAGAGAGTAATACAGCAGGACACCTGATGTCCTCCTTTGGCCTCCATGTATACATCTGCACACATACAGATATGCAACACACACACACACACACACACACAGAGAGAGAGAGAGAGAGAGAGAGAGAGAGAGAGAGAGAGAGAGAGAGAGACTCTCACGGACAGACAGATAGACAAACAAACAGATGGACAGCCGGATATGTAGACAGACAGACAGACAGAGAACTGTGTGATAATACAACTGAAACATCAGGACAAGAAGGAACGAAATTTAGAATTATTTCAAGTAAATGTAAAGGAGGCAATTCTGTTATAAGTTCAATTCATTTTATTTGGCCACCAATTGTATATCACTAAGGAATGGCTTTTGTTTTAACTTCACAAGGTACTTGTAGTGGTTTGAATGAGCACGCCCCCTCCCCCAAAGCTCAGATATTTAAAAACTGGTTCTCAGTGGAGCTATCTGAGTAAGTTTTGGAGGTGTGACCTTGCTAGAAGAAGGAAGTATGTCACTAGGGGCAGACTTTGAAGTTTTAAAAGCCTTGTGTCATTTCCTAATGAGTTCTCTGTTTTTAGCTTATGGTTCAAGATGTGAGCCCTCAACTCTCTGCTCCTGCTGCTATGCCTTTGTGCGGCCACATTTATATACCATGACAGTGACAGATTCTTATTCCTCGTAAACTGTAAGCCCAAATAAATCCTTTCTTCTGTAAGTTGCCGTGGTCATGGTGCTTTATCACAGCAACAGGAAAGCAACTATTACAACACTTGTGTCAAAAGGGTCCTTCAAAAGGTTAGAGCTGGAGAGATGGTTCTGTGGTTAAGAGCCCTGGTTCTCTTCCAGGGGGCCTGGGTTCCATTCCCAGCACCCACATGGTGGCTCCCAACCATCTGTAACTCCAGTTCCAGGAGATCTATTGCTTTCTTCTCAACCACTCAGTCATCAGAGACACACATGGTGCACATACATGTGTGCGTGGAGGCAAAACACCCGTAACACGTAAAATACACAGATACATTTTACAAGATGTTTGTGAAAACCTGAGACTATCAAGTAGAAAGATAAGCATGAATAGCTTTCAAAATACTGCACAATAGTGAAAGCTATAGCACTCGCTGCTACAGAAACTTACAGATGGGCTCCAGTGTCCACCACACGGTCATAATTCTGGAGTCATCTTTTAACTATAGGAAAAATTCCACAAGAAGATTCTAATAATCCCCTGGGTCATCTGAACCACTGAAGACATGCCCTGTATTCTAAATATAATCCTCTGCATTCTTCCTTAGAGGAATGCTAGTGACATGTGTGGGCCATATGGTACAGTCTACTATCTCCCCAATCAGCAAGGAATTTCCTGAGATTCTTCATAGGATCCCCCAAGGAACCAGAAATGCACAGCAAGAGAATTCAGTTTGAATCAAGGAACCCTCTTAGATTGAATTAACTATAGTTCTATCTGTAATGACATCAGGATCTGTTAGAAAATTCTAGATATATTGAATAATCCTGAACATGTATATCTTATCTATTCTTAATGTTTATTTTTTTATTTATAAAGAAATCACTCCATTAAAATATTTTGTCATTCAAGAATCACAAATAAGTTTTTTATTTAGGTAAGGACAAAAAAAGAGTGTGCATACTATCTCAGAGGTAAGTAGGAAATGTACCCAATTAACTCATGGTTTGAGGCCCTCTTCCAGCATCATCTACTGACTAAATAAGCATGCACAGCCTACAGAGGAGGAAATATCTGGGACCTGCCTGATAATAGGTATCAAAATCAAACCTGGAGTGTGTTGGTTACACCCATCCCCCACCTCCCAAGAGTTCTGAGACACAGATTCTGGGCTATAGTTTCCATGACCTTTAGAATACAACTAATGCTCTGGCCCAGGGTCTCTCTTGCTTGTTGACTTTATATATATATATATATATATATATATGTATGTATGTATGTATATGTATTCTGTAACTCCTGTAAGTGTGTTTATTGCAATTAAGTAAGATTTTGCAGTCCATTACCCTGTAATGGATGTAGCCTTTGGGTATTTTGAAAACTAAAATTAAAAGAAAAATGAGCAAGTAAGTATGTTGATTAATTTATCTAGGAAGATCTTACACTATCTTTTAACCAGATGAGTGAACATTTTTAAGCAAAATAATAACACGAGAATAAATAAATACATGACATATTTGTAATGATAGCCTGTTTTTCAAAACAACCACCACGGAGTTAATATTGCCTAAGCTACTCTAAAGATGCAGACAGAGAGGCAAACCAAACAGCTTGCTTGTGTACACAGTGTGTTACTTAGAGCAGAAGAATCTACTACGTACCCACCGCCCCAAGTAACAGTAAGTACTAGAACACCCTTCAGAGTTTCTAAATTGTGCACAGTTTACTCAAACTATGAATCATGTTATCTGTGGTCTTTAAAGCAGGTTTGCTTCTGAGCTCTGAATCTTTCTGATTCAAACTGTCTTCCAGGCCCTCTATTCCGGGAGAAGTTGATGAATCTCAATTTCAGGTGATTGTATTTCCCCATTGGGGCTGCTTTCAGGTCCCATTCCAAACCCTTCAATTGTAGAGAAGTACATAATAGGTGAGCCAAGATTCCCTGCTTACATACACATGTGTACACACACACACACACACACACACACACACACACACAGAGAGAGAGAGAGAGAGAGAGAGAGAGAGAGAGAGAGAGAGAGAGAGAGACCATACCTAGGCTACAACACAGAAACAAACAAACAAAAAAAAACTAGACTTCCATTTTCCAGAAATTTATGATTAGAAAACCCAGAAATAACCTACTTTTACTTATGCATATATGTAATGTTGTATCTTTGGGGGGAGATTGGAGGTCTTTTGTTTTTGTTTTTGTTTGTTTGTTTGTTTCATTTTGTTTTGGGGTTTTGTTTTTTGTTGTTTTGTTTTTAAGACAAGTTTTCTCTATGCACTGGTTGTCCTAGAACTAGCCCTGAAGAATGGTCTACAAGTGGCCTCGAACTCACAGAGATCCTCCTACCACTGCCTCCCAAGTGCTGGGATTAAAGGCATGTACCACCACACTTGGTCAGTGTGCTATTTGTTTTTTAAGAATTTAGGAATACTTTGTGACAGAGATGAGGTACAGCATACAATTGCTGTTTTGAAAACCTAGGCTGACTGAAGTAGGCCAGGTTCAAAAGAACAAATCTTGTCAGCTTTGGGCATTGCTGATGGCTGCACAACAGTGTGAACACACTTAACGCCACTAAGGTGCATGCTTAAAATGGATAAAGTAATATTTGTGGTTAATCCATTGCTTTTTCTATGTTTAAAACAACATTTTTTTCAACTGCTTTGATGTCTAAAGAGTTTACCTAGTCGCAGGCTCCTTTTTTGTCTGACTCTGACCCACCCCATCTCCCCACTGTATCTGCTTTGTTTTCTGTCTTCATTCAAGTCATCATCTCTCGTCAAAGCTGTTGGAATGAATCCTAAGCAGCAGCGTGACTTCTCCATCCTCCTCTCTACTCTGTTTTCTACAGCTGCTTCCTGTGCGTCGTGCTGTTTAACTTCTCTCTGTCTTACTCCTGCCCTTAGAAGATGCGTGAAGCCCACTAAAGCAGCCCAATCTCTCATTCAGAAAGAACCTTGTATATCTAAGGGTGAACATACTCACACAAACACATCAGTTCACTTCTTTTAGCTGGTTAGTACTTAGCACTAGCTGAATCCACTCTCTACAGGATAAAAGAGGGAGGCAGTGGGAAGTAGTGAAACAAAGAGCCTCAGAAAAAGAAGAGCTAAAGATAATTTTCTTGAACTTCATCACTTCACCCAACCACAGAACGAAGCACCTCCTAGCAAGACCAGAGTGGGACACATGGACAATGATTCAAGAAGCAAAAATCTAAGCCAGCATGGTGACAGCGCCTATAATTCCATCACTCAGGGGACAGAGGCAGGCAGATCTCTGAGGCCAGCCTGGTCTACAGAGTGAGTTCCAGGTCAGCCAGGGCTACACAGAGAAACCCTGTCTCAAAAACTAAAAGGAAAAAAAAAGAAATAAAAAACTCTCTGAAGTAGTTATATAAAATCAACATAATCCTAGACAGAATGTAAAGGAAAATGGTCAAGGGTTTAGAGTAGAGAAGATGAATATATTATATATTATATATTTATTATATATTATATGTTATGTACTATATACTATATACTATATATATGTTATATACTATATATTATATACTATATACTATACACTATATGTTATATATTATTTTATACATCACACATCACATATCACATATCACATGTCATATAACATAGTTATTGACAGCACCAGCGCTGCCCGCTGTACCGAGCTCGGGCGTAGGCCTGGGGGATAAAGAAATACTCAGACTCGGGTCATCCGTTGTGAGAGAATGCCAATGCCTTTACTGAGCAGGTTCAATATATACACCAAGCCAGGGAAGGAAAAATACAAACTCAGGAAAAAACAGGAACTCAACTGGGAGTTAATAGGATGTCAAGTATAAATTCCCTTCCCGGGGCACCATGTATTAGTCAGGATGTTTTGATCCTAGAGGAACCGCAGAATGTTACTTAGTAGACAGCAGTGTACGGAAAGGCTCAGCCAGGGCATAGCAGCCCTTTGGGGTCCTACAAGTTATAGCTTTGACTCTGGTGCTGTTACTGCTATAAGCAGCAGCCCTTTTAAGACAAAGATGTATACAATCTGTAATATGGACTAGGGGAAAGAAGGAATTTAAATGAATAAAACCAAGATGGACATGGAAGGACACACCGTAATTCCAGCACTCATGAGGGCGAGGAGGGAGAGGTTCAGGTTAGTGTTGGCTACAGAGTAGGACCTTATCTCAAAGACGAAAATAAGGAAGGAAGGGAGGGAAGGAGGAAGAAAAGGAAAGGAGAGAAAGGAAGGAAGGAAAGAAGGAAGGAAGGGAATGGAGAGGGAGGGGAAAGGGAGGGAGGAAGGAAGGAAGGAGAAAGGGAGAGAGGGAGGAAGGGAGAAGGTTCAGAGGGAAAGAGAAAGGAAGGGGAAGGGAGAGAGGGAAGGAGGGATGGAGGGGGAAAGGAAGAAAGGGAGGAAGAAGGGAGCAAGGGAGATAGGGAAGGAGAGACGGGATGCCAGGGGAGATCAGATTATGGATAAGACTAAATAAACCATTAAACAAAACCAGAAGAAATCAATTTGGGGATCTTTACCAGCATATAGTCCAACATTCCCACTTTAACATAAGAAAGAAGGGTTTTGGAAACCAAAAAGAATAGAGAGAGAAAGCTGACCCCACCCCTCCATTACTATAGTCTATGAAACAACCACTGGGAGTAGTGGGATTCCCTTCTCCAGAGATCTGGTAGACAGAGAAGTCGAACGAACTCAATGGGCTGCCAAGTTTGTTAAAGCAACTGGATGCAGGCCAGGCTGCCACTCCACTCTGTGCTACATAGACACAGTCTCATGCTTGAGAAGCTCCCTAAAGCACTTACTACCATTTTTGAACTTATCCTATTTCCCTTACTATGAGGTTTATAAGTTCCTTAAGGGCAGGACACTAGATTCTGTGTGGCAAATTCTGGAATCGCTAAAAGCAGGGAATTTCCGATGTGTGTTGAACTAGGCTTCAACTCCACCGCTAGCAAGCGCAGCCATCTAGAATAGGACCTGACTCAGGCCTCAGTGCTAGAATTACTACCGTGGCCACAAGAATCAACTCTTCCTTTTCTTACCAGCAACATGAGCGGTTATTAGAGGAAGAAGAGATCAATATTGGGTAATTCAAAACAATGAAGTAGACACTCCACAAAATGCATAATTCTAGACAAATTGAGAAAGCTAACACAGCTAGGCAAAGGAAAAATAGTGAAAACCCACTTCCAGTCTCCCCATCCGAACCTAGAAGTATCCAGTTGCTAGGAAAATAAACCGTCTTCAAAATAAAACCGTTTCTCATCGCAGCTATTTAGTCCTTACCAACCTCCTTAGGGGTTAACCCATGGACTATCATCAAGCTTTTCAAATCTGCATAGGCGGAAGGAAAGAATGTTTTGAGGGGGCCCTCCAGAAAATGCAAAGTCTACTTATAAATGTACATTCATAACAAGGTGGTAATAATCCCAACACTTTGGAGGCAGAGGCAGGAAGATTGCCCTGGAGGTATCCTGGACTGCATAGGAACTTTGAGATCACTCTATCTCAAAAAGCCAAAATTTGGAGACATAGTTACATTTTAGAATGCTTACCTCTTGTGTATGAAGCCATGGGTTTGATTCCCAACACTACAAAAAGACTTGCTTCTAGCATTAAAATTTGTATTTCACCCAATGGGGTGATAGGGACACCAACCCACCCACAAAACTTTTGACCCAAAATTTTTCTTGTCTACAAGAAATGCAGGCAGAGGGGATGGAACAAAGACTGAGGGAACTGCCAACTAAAAACTTGCCCAACTTGTGACTTATCCCATGGGCAAGCACCAATCCCTGACATTATTAATGATATGGTTATGCTTCCAGAAAAGAGTCTAGCATGGCTGTCCTCTGAAAGGCTCCACCCAGCAGCTGACTCAGACAGATGCAGACACCCAGAGCCAAACAGTAGATGGAGTTTGGGGACTCTTATGGAAGATCAGAAGGAAGGATTGCAGCCTTTACAAGGATAGGAACTCCACAGGAAGACCAACCGAGTCAACTAACCTGGACTCTTGAGGCTCTCAGACCCACCAACCAAAAAGCATATGGGTGAGACCCAGGTCTCCCTACACATATGTAACAGAAGTGCAGCTTGGTCTTCATGTGGGTCCCAAACAACTGGAGCAGAGGCTATCCTAAAAACTGTTGCCTGTACGTAGGATATGTTCTTCTAGATGGGCTGCTTTGTCTGGCCTCAGTGGGAGAGGATGAGCCTATGGACTTAAATATGCCAAGCTGGAGGGATACCGGGGTGGGGGGTCCCCCACATGCTTAGAGAAAAAGAGGAGGGGGAACGGGAGGAAGAATTGTGGGAGGGTTGAACAGAAGGGAGCGGAATGTAAGATGAATGAGTAAAATAATAAGAAAAAATAAAAATAGCAGGCAAAAAATTGTATTTCATTAGTTTTGCTTTACAAATATGGAAAAATGACCACCATAAATATCATTTACTATATCTATTTGTTTCTGAACTTTACTTAGGGTATATATTTTAAGGCTTATTTTTTAATGTTTTTATTTATATGGGTATATCCATGTGAGTATGTGCAGATGTCTGAGGAGGTCAGGAACATTTGGATCCTTCCGAGTTGAAGTTACAGGCTACTGTGTGCTGCCTGGTGTGGGTGCTGAAAACCAAATTCTGATCAGTACCTTCTCTTAATTGCTAAGCCATCTATCTAGCCCTATGGTAAACTTTCTGCTTTCTTCCTAATGAGTTCTAATTTTATCAGCACAAGTCAGAACTAATCTCCAGCTGGTAAGGAGAAAATTGAACATATATAGTATCCAAATGCCGAATTCCCTGTTGAAGAAATGAAAGGTAGACCTTATCTATCATTTATCTGACTCATGTGTACACCCATGTATATTACAGACATTTTTATTTAATTATTCAAGAATAGGCACATGAGATGCATTATCTAATTCCTCTGGGGCCTCCCATTGGCAAAAAAAAAAAAAAAAAAAAAAAAAAAGAAAGTAATGACTTCATTATCTCTACATTTAATGATTCACAATTTTTACAACTTTAAGTAATACAGAAAAGCCCTACAAAGAAAAAATATCGACAAAACCCTACTACCTAGAAGCAGCCATCAGTAACATGTATCAAATCATTAACAATGTATCAAAATGTATCAAGCCATCAGTAACAATGTATCAAACCCACACAATAGAAGTCACCATTCCAAACAGTCGATGCATTTCTTTCCTGACAACTCTGCGTTGAGGCTTGGAGCTGAGGAGTGATTGAACAAGCCGACACAATCGGTACTTGTCGTTTTTAAATAAAATATGAAGCTTACCTCTGCTTACATTTAACAAAGGAGAGACACCGATTAAACTATCAGATAACAGTGTCTTCTTCACTAAGAGAGAAGCTAGGGGAAAAAGAGCTTTCTAAGAGGAGAGAGGATGCCTGACAGTTTGTTTTTGGTTTGCTTGTTTGTTGTTGTTTGTTTTATCAACCCAAATGTCATTTAAGTTTCATAAGAGCGCCCTCATGCTACAGAGCCCTTAGTGAAGCAGTCTTAAGCTAACAATAACATTTTGGGGGTGGGGCTGGATGTTGAGACAGAGACAGAATTTCTCTGCAGCCCTGGCCATCCTGAAACTCATTCTGTAGACCAGGCTAGCTTTGAACTCAGAGACTCATACCTGCCTCTGCCTCCTGAGTGCTGGGATTAAAGGTATGTGTCACTATGTGCTAAAAAAAATGTAAATAATGTTTTATAACTACAACTGAGAGGGGAAAGATTGAAAAATTTGAAATGTTTATTCCTCATTTGCATATAACCTGGAGTGACCCTTGTTATTGTGATGGTAGGAATCAACAGTTTTATTTACAGGTGTTCATTTACTTTAGGGCAAGCTCATTGGTGTGCTAAAATATGTGTTATATTGTTTGTTTTTTTATATATAGAATTAGTTTAAAGACCTATAATATTCTCTTAAAATTTCTTAGAGTCAACAGCCAAACCAAGCATGACAAATTTTTCATAAAAAATAGACTAAAAAAACTTCTCAGATATCTTCCCTGTGCAGCGAATTCCAAGACATCATCAGAGATATAAACACAGCTGTTTAAAGTTTCTAGGGGAACCTTATGCTCCTAGAAAAAAAACTAGATTATTCTTCTGTAGCTGTGCTTTTATTTGCAGTCAAAACAGAAGACCAAATTGGCTGTCTTGGCAGGTTGAGTTGCTTTTTAAATCAACTTAAGAGTTTTAGGGACAAATAGTGTCTATATCTGAATGAAAAATACTATAGTTTTAATTTGGCCTTTACAGCCATTTTATTTATTGACATTGAATCTATCCTAGCTACAAATTTTTCATAAGCCAGAAGTTTCTTTCCTTAACGTATATATTGCGTACTTCATCCATCTGAAACACAGCTCGTTCAAATGTAAGAGGAGGTCAAACATCTGTATGTGTGTCATCACTCATATGATCTGTTGAAGAAGGTTGATATCTTTCAACAGTCAAATCATAAGCAGTTAGAAAAATAAACAATTGTTTCTACCAAGAAATTTACTCTATACATTTATTAGACTCCAAAGGGTCCTTTTTGTGCCCTCTTCATTTGTTTGTTTGTTTCATTTTAAGTTCAGACTTTAATAAACTGTCAGTATAAATAGCTTTGTATACAGTTAAGAAAGTTCCCAATTTTCTACTTCCAAAATAGATCCAAACAGAAATTTCTTCTCTCTGCATCAACAGAGTTAAGAAGGTAATTGGTTAATTTTTTTTAACTTCAATGTATGCAGAATAAAACTGAATAAAAGTAGTAACTGAATAAAAATAAAGAATACTTTATTTTCTTTATAAAAATTTTTTATAGTTTTTTATGTTTATTTTATGTGCGTTGGTGTTTTGCCTGCATATATGTCTGTGTGAAAGTGTTGCATCCCCTGGAATTGGAGTTACAGACAATTGTAACATGCCATGTGAGTGCTGGTAATTGAACCTGGGTCCTCTGGATGAAAGTCAGTGCTCTTAACCACTGAAACTCTTTCTCCAGTCCCTAGAATTCATCACTCTTAAAAAATAACCAGACAGGAGTATAGGCTTAGATTTTTCAAAGACTACTTTATTTAGGCTTCAACCTCCCTTTTAGCCTACGGTCTAGAGGTAGCAAAGAAGGTTAGTAGGAAAGGGAGATGGTGGACCTATTTAGAAGTAGTTTTTTGGGGCAACAATCTTTATTGTCAGGATACCAGAAGTCCAGTCCAAAAGCAAACACTAAACATGAATCAATAACAATGGCCTGATCCAGCAGAAACTGCAAGACCCCACCAAATGGGCACAAGTCAACAGAAGCAGCAAGAATCAGCTAGAATATCTTGAAAAGTTCTTTGGTGTGTTTCTCTCTAAGAAGTGAAGACCAGCAAAGACCAGAGTGATAGAACCAGCGCTGCCACGGACTTGGGCATAGGCCTTGGGGGATTAAAGGAAGACACAGACTCAGGTCATTCGTTATGAGAGAATGCCAATGCCTTTACTGAGCAGGTTCCATATATACACCAATCCAGGGAAGGAAAAACATAAATTCAAGGAAAAATAGGAACTCAACTCGGGGGCAGTGGGATGTCAAGTGTAAATTCCCTTCCTGGGGCACCATGCCTACATCAGGATGTTTTGATCTTAGAAAAAACCGCAGAATGTTACTTAGTAGACAGCAGTACATGGAAAGTCTCAGCCAGGACATGGAAGTCCTTCGGGGTCCCATATCAGAAACCAGCAAAGTGTTGCACAACAAGTAAACACCAGCAAAGCCTTGCAAGGCACAGCACTGCACGAGCATCGTCTCACTGTCTGTGGCCTTGTATTTATATTCTTTGTAAACATCACACACCCTCTCAAGCATCTGCTCCAGCAAAACATCATACACCTTCTCATGGTCTGCTTCAGCAAAACATCCTATCTCAAGACAGCTTCCAAAAAAATCACATGACACAACTGTGTTTCCAAAGAAACCAGAAGTTTCCACCTCATAGAAGCTAGAGAAATGGCTCAACAGTTAAGAGCACTGTCTGCTCTTCCAGGGGACCTAGGTTTGATTCCCAGGACTCACATGGTGGTTCACACTCATTCCTAACTCCAGTTACAGGGGATACGATACCCCCTTCTGGCTTCCACACTCACTATGCATCATGTGGCACACATGCAGCTAAAATACTCATATGTATAAAATTTAAAAAATTAAAAATAGCCAGACAAAGTGGGACACATTTAATCCCAGCACTTGTGAAGCAGAGGCAGATGAATGTCTATGAGTTCATGGCCAGCTTGTTCTGCATACTGAGTTCCAGGCTACAAAGTGAGACTATATCTAAAATAAATAAACAAACAAACAAATGAATAAATAAATAAATGATGAATCTTGTCTTCTGCAAAAAGAAACTTCTTTGATAATGAGGGTGGTGTGTCTACACTAATCTATGAGTATAAGGATAGGTATTTACAGTACAGTTGGGGATTATACTGGCTTAGGAACACTGCAGTTATATGTCCTCTAGGGTTCATGACTTCCTCAGCCATGTGTAGTTGGCTAGGTTTACAGTACTAGTCATGAATTCCCTCCTATTGGACAGTCTTTATGTCCAGTTAGGTAGCTGTTGGTTAATACCAAGACATATGTGCCATTATTACACCCTTGGCTCTATCTTGCCATGCTGGTTACTGTTGTAGCTCGTAGACTTTACAGCTCAATAGGATAGAGATTACTCTTCTTCCTTGGCAGCTTGCATACCGTGTTTGCATACTGTAAGAGCTGGTCCTCAGGAAGAAGTTTCCCAGATCAGTTACAGCTTGATTCTGCTAAGTCCTGTGTTAGAAGTGTGTAGTATCTTCATTAATAGGATCTTACTTTCTTGTCTTAGAAGGCAATCATGGGCAATGGCAGTAGTCTACATCGTTTGGGGAGTCTTTTGAACGTCCTTGGTCAACAAGTCAAACGGAGGTGTAGAGAGGGTCTCTTATAAACATCACCTGCCAATAAAAAAGCTGATGGCCAATGAGCTGAGACAGGAAATAGGGGGTGGGACACTGGCAGGAAGAGAGAGGATTCTGGGAAATAGTGCCAGCATATGAAAGATTCAGGAGAGATGAAGAGTGAGATTCTAGAGACAAGACAGATGTAAAGCAGCAGGCAGATGAACGCAGGGAAACGCTGAGGGAGACGACGATGCTGAGGAGATGCGGACAAAGAAGCAGGCCAGGACTGAAGGAGAGGTGACTCGCCACATAGGGTACATAGAATAGTTTGAATGGCTTAAATAGATTACCAGCTAGTCAGAGAATGAGCCAAAGCTTATGGCACAGACATTTAATAATAAATAATCAGTCTCGGGTTCACTACTGTTGGGAACTAAGTGGCTAGGAAGAAAAACAGATTTTAAAATATTTTATTTTTATAGAAAGGCTTCCTATGCTTGGTACTGGGACTTTGGTAAGTAATTTATGCTTCTTTAAGAGATTGTTATCACCTCAAATGACATGTTTATTTGAATTGTTTGCATATGCATGCCTACACATGAACATGTGTATATTTCTGAGTAAGCGTAAAATAATTGTTTTCCTGTGGCCTTTACAATAGTTCTTAGTGTTCTTTATCCTTCATTTTTTACGACAGATGGATTCCATCAGAGCAGTGCACAACTGGTCAAAATGCAGAAAACAATGGACTATGAGTACCCATCTCCTATTTATTGATAACATCTACAATTCAACCTCTATATCTAAGATTCAAGAAGGAATGAGAAGACTGTAAGAGTCAGAAGATCAGGACTGTAACAAAATAGTGTACTCACTATACAACATGGAGTTGTGTATGAACAGGCAATGGTAAAGCTAAGTCTATCATATATCCCTTCAATTTTCTGCCATCCAGAGTGACACATGAATTCATATACATAGTATTTTGGGGGCTAGGTATCATAAATTAGAATGCGGTGGCTATTTACTTGGCTTTACTACATTGTGGAACCCTCAAAATATGAACACAAAATACGAACAATACAGTCACCTAAACAAGACCTGCACAATGACAACAACAATTGACATCCCAACATGGAGGGGGAAATCACACAAGGACCTACCACTAGGTAAAGAGCTACAGGCAATTAATGGCTGCTAAAAGCTGGATCAGTCTTCCCCAGGGCCAAGCACACTGATGGGTTATCAAGTCCCAAGAGGACAATGCTAAACACATGAACATATGAGCAACACCAAGTGGACCCAGCTGGTTGTATTTATATGCACTTATGTAAATGGATAAATAGAGCGGCAGGCAGAAAACAGACAGACAGACAGACAGATAAGAATGATAATTAAAGAAGAAAAGGTCATGAAACTGAGAGAGGATAGGGGAATGGGGGAGTTGGAGGGGAAATAGTGTGTGGTTGAAATGATACAAACACAGTACTCACATGAAATTCCTAAAATTAAAATGAGTGTTTTTTTTTAAAAAAAGAATAATAAATTCAACTGTGAAGGGTTCCACAATGTAGTAAAGCCACATAAATAGCCACCACATTTTAATTTATGATACCTAGCCCCCAAAATACTATGTATATGAATTCATACATCACTCTGGATGGCAGAAAATTGAAGGGATATATGATAGACTTCGTTTTACCATTGTCTAGGATGAGCTAGTACACTGGAAAGTGTTTGACGGTCATCTTTATTACTTCCATTCTTCTCCTGAGCCTCAGACCCTTAATTCAATGAGAGTTCAGTCATTACAAGTATTCTTTTTACCAAGCTTCCTGTTACTGTAATAAAGTATTCAAGGTAATGAACTTTAAAACACAAAAGGTTTATTTTGGAAGATTGTTTGGGAGACTTCAGTCCATGTCGTATTGGTCCCGTGTCTTTCATCCTGTAGCAAGACAATATGTCATAGGGGGAGCAGCAAAGCTTCTCACTTCATGACCAAGGCAGGAAAGAGAGAAGAACCAAAACCCCCCCCCATTCAAGGATATAGTGTTCAATATGTTCAACCAAGGCTAGGATTTCAAATGAGCTGCCTCAGGTAAGGACTAGAGGCAAAGAAACCAGCCAGGTACCAGGACATAGCTTCCTGAGAGGTCATAAAACCTGAGCCAGTGGAGGACAGAAAATGTCCAAAGACATTCTGGGTTGAATCCAGAAAGGACCCTCAAGGGTCAGGGGGAGAGATTTGATTATCCACACACCCACTCACTTGGAGTCTCATACATCTTAACGGAGTGGAATGGGTTAGAGGCTTTTGATGTTCTGAAAGTTATCAACATTGAAAACTAAGGCAATGAGTTTTAGAATCTGAATGCAGAATGCCTACCTCCACTTGAGAAATCTCTTGTTAAATCCCAGTTTCTCTATTCAAGAGGAAGTAGCAACTTCTGGCAAGCCATAACAGTAGCTTCTTATTCAAATCAACAGCAGAGAGAAGCACTATGTAGATCATACATTAGCAAGTTCTGCAGCCAAATAGATTACTTTTTCAAGCATCAGACATGAACTTGAAACTAACAGCTTGTCGATATTAATCTACAAAACTTGGTAATAATAAGTTGTCTTTTCAGTGATAACCAACAGAGTAAAGGGTTGCAGAAAATAAGGTCACAAGGATATGGCCATCCAGAGCAATCCCCTTTGTTTTGTAGAAGCTGACATCAGAGAAGTTACTTTTTCTTTTAGCTGTAAAGCATAACTGATGATAAACCCGAGGTCACCTCCCTTTCAGTGGTCTTTCACCTCAGCCTCTTTGATTCCATCCATCAGGGGAACTAACAATGAAGCTCTGATGTCTCCATCTGAACCTTCCTCTGTCTAGGAAGCAGAAGCACAAAGCTGAGGACCTGTGAGGTGAGAGGAGCTCTCATTCTCAGCAGTGATACAGCCAGCCCAGGAGCCGAGAGGCCCAGAAGAGCACATGATTGGAGGGTGCATTAGAGTACCAACTAGTCCTCATCTCCCCTTATTTGCCATCTGATGCATTTGAAGGAAATCAACAATGGTTCTGGTTCCTCAAAGCTGGAAGAAAGCAACAGTGGCTGTCAACAGGAGCAACTACTGGTCAATGATATAAAACAACCAATTCGGGCTGGAGAGATGGCTCAGCGGTTAAGAGCACTGACTGTTCTTCCAGAGGTCCTGAGTTCAAATCCCAGCAACCACACGGTGGCTCACAACCATCCGTAATGAGATTGGATGCCCTCTTCTGGTGTGTCTGAAGACAGCTACAGTGTACTCATCAATAAAATAAATAAATAAATATAAAAAAATAAAAAATAAATAAAACAACCAATTCGAGGAAGAGGTGGAAAACCATTGGCATGAACCCAACAAAACCTAAGCTACATTCATCTGGACCCTTTCTGGTCCAATGAAAGCCTTATCTTTCAGTCATAGTTTTGTATTCGTCTTCTTAATGGGACCCTTCTAAACTGCATAAGTGCAGGCCCCTGATGATAGGATGAACTCAGCAGTTAAGTGTCACCTAAACATGCCTCGAAACTGTCTGAGGCCCGTTTCATTAGCTGTTGCAAGTTCAAATGACCACTTTCTGGCCCTCCTTTCCCAGTGATATCAGTAATAGGATTCGAAGCAGAAGAGATAATGTTGAAACTTCTACAAGCTAATTGATAGATAGTCTTTTTCATATGAATATTTAGGATTCTTTCCCCTTAGTTTATTATTAAATTTAATTTAACAATTTCTATTGAAATTATATTTCTGAGCAACAAGGATAATTTAAGAAGCAATTACAAATGAGATGTTCAATAGAGCTGTTTTGCATATTTATTACATTTTCATATCTTGGAAACAGGATAGAGGTAAAAAACAATGAAATCTTGATTTCTATTTAGATAGAGATTTATCATTATTTAGGAGATATGTCCACCATGGTTTTACTTTAAAACCACAAATAAACTTTTAACAATGGGCATTTTTCTTGTTGAGAGGTCTGTGGTCAGACTAAACATCTCACAGAACCTGATTAGATCCTGAGGTTTTCAAATTCAATATTCAGCAAATAAAGAGCACTTCTTTGGCCATAAAAAATAATTAAGAACTTTGGAGCTGAGCCTTCAACTTGTCTGAGCTTGCTTCACTTTCTATGATGACATGATAATCAGACACAACCTCTTCTTGTATTGTGTCCCATCATACATAGGTTTGAGGCAGAATAAATCACTCATAGTTAATCTTTTCACAATCTAGGTGGCATTGCTTTAGGTTTTTCCATCATCAAGGTCTTTATTTGTCAATAGTCAAGTTAGGGAAATTTCATGTTATTAAATGCTTTCCTTTTCCTCCCAATTATCCTGAATCCAGAAAAGTAGACACTCAGTCATTATGTGAAGACAAAGGAACATTGAATAGTTAATTATACAACAGCCAGAACTGTCCATTGTGTATTCATTCTTATAATAGATCGCTGGACGGTGAATTAGCATATTTAGTTTGAAATCTTGTAAGATAGAAATGGGATTGTTTCAATGGCTAACATTTGCATAGCAGCCTCAGAGTACAAAGATGGCTGTAGTAAAATAGCACAGAGCTCCAAATAATGGGGATGTTCTTCTGTAAGTGAGTCACATGATGTGTCTGATGATGTCTAAAATCCACCTTCTCTGAATTCCCACAGTATCACTGTGATCCTTCCAACTTTACTTGCTTCCCTAGAAACAAACCCTCTCCACATAACAATCTGAAAATCAAATATGCAAAAGCCATTGAGTTGTAGCAGTTTCTATAGTGTTTCTTTACTGGAAGAGATCTCCAAAGGTCACCTAGTTCGTCCCATCTCCAGCCAGGACTCTTCCTAATACTGAATATAGCTGTACAGTGATCTGCATTAAGAAAGCTTTTAAAGATCCCTGGGGTTGGTCAAAAAATAGCTAATATTGGCCTGATTCATAGAACAGCATTATATGAATGTCAAAATAGCCACCTTCATCAAGGAAGACATCCATCAGGGCTGTTAAGTGCTAGGGCCAGCTTCATGAGAAATCACTTTACTTTCTCAGAGAATGGGTGGTAGATTAGTGTGGTAATAGTTTTTGTTTAGATTTTGTTTCAATGCTTGTCAAAAGGAAACACTGTCACATCGAAGATCACAGCAGGAAACTCTAGAGGTGACTAGAGAGGAATGGTTAAGTAGGACTTCTAACAAGTCTTTTCAAATAGCTGCAGAGAGCAGAGAGGAGGCAGCTGTTTTAAGCAAGATCTGATTAGCATCAAGTTATTGAGAGGCAGATAATAAAACTTAAGGATAATATCAACAGACCTGCTCTCACACAACTACCCTAGACAGCGGAGATTGCTAGAACTAGAATTATTTCAACTCCATGAAATGGTAGATGAGGACAAGAATTCAGGTGTGATTTCACATTCTTAGCATAACTATCAGATTGATGCATATCAAGACTCTTCCACTGTTGTTTAGACTTTTGAGTTATCAGAGTTGGAGTGCTTATACTGATGTCTAAAAATATAGTGGAGTAAGGCTTCTGTGTATTTGTAACTTTGTCTTTTTTAATTTGTAACTTTTAAGTCTTTTTAATTTGTAACTTTAAGTCTTTCTGTTGAGCTATCTAGAGATCTTAAGGGGATGGGATAAAGTAGGGGAAATGTCCTAACTTGGTAATTTTATGAAGCTCCCACTTGCTTTTATGTGTTTTTATTACACTTTTCTTCACAGTTATATAACTATGAGGTAGCCCAGAAGCCCTGTTGATTGTGGGCACCTTCTGCAGAAGGGAGACTGAGGGGAAATAAGAGTAGAGGCTTTTGTGTTTTGTTTATTTTTAATCTGCTCTCTGGCCAGATTTCAAATTGTACCTCTTCTAACAAATTAATTTAAAAAATATTCCACTGTTAAAAACAGGCAAGTAGCCAGTGGTGGTGACTCACACCTTTAATTCCAGCTCTTGGAGGCAGAGGCAGGAACATTTCTGTGAGTTCAAGGCCAGCCTGGTCTACAAAGTGTTTCAAGACAGCCAGGGTTACCCAACCTTGCCTCAGAAAACAATAACAAAACAAACAAACAAATAAACAAACAAAACCCAGACAAGTACCCTGTGTTCTCAGCCAGAGCTTAGTCTGACTTATAGGAAGAGGATGCTCTTACTACTGGTTTCTGCCAGCCTCCTTTAGGAGGAAAATAGGAAATAGGAAAAAGGCCACTGGAAACTTTTTGATGAGCAGCTGCTTTGCTCAGAGAACACACAGGATAAAGAAACAAGGTCTTCGGGTCACCTTTGCTCTTCCTTTTGTGAGAACAGGCGAAACAAGAAAAGGCAGATCTCCCCAAGTGTCTGGATTGTCAGCATGCCTGCAGTGAGTACCTAGTCTTTGAGTTAATGTGCATGTCCACCATAAAGCTAAGGGGGAAAACCCTGTTTCCTTAATGTTTTGAATTTAGCAGAGTAGCTCTCTGCTATGTACATCAGATTTGCCCAGATAATTATGTATAATTTGCTTTGTGCTTACAACCTGTAAGAAGTTATACTTTTGCTAGGAATAGTGGTGCACGCACACCCTTAATTCCAGCACTCAGGATGGATGCAGAAACAGGCAGATCTCTAAGTTCAAGGCCAGCCTTGTCTACAGAGTGAGTTCCAGGGCACAGCCTACATAGAGAGACTCTTCTCAAAAGAACAAAGCAAAAACAAAAACAAAGAGGAGGAGGTAATGGTGGGGGTGATACTCTTGGTTACCAATGTAAACAAACTCCCATTCTGAAACCAGATCATCTTAAGGAATCAAAATGAGAGGGAAGTAAGAAAAGGCAGAGAATAGTAGATTCTGTAACTTTTATTACCAAAAAGGTCAAAATCTTTACATGCTGTGCATGACATTAAATGTCATATATAGGGTTCACTGCAAGCAAATCTTTAAAAAATATACATACTGTATATATTTACACTTCAGGTTTGACTGACGTCAAGGTGTAATTCAGATTCTACCGACCCTGTGAATTTGTTCCGCTACTAACTAAACAGTGATTGTTTCTCTTCACCCAGGCACACGAAAAGGTAGGAGCCACCTTAACTAAACAAACTGGAGTACAATATGAAAATCATCACTGAAGCAGCTTAGCTAAATCGAGGAAACCCTAGCTAGCTTTGATCATCTCAAGAAGCTGAGTATATGTAGTCTGTCCAGGAAACTAAAGCCGAAATAACTTCAGAGAGGTACGTTTCTGACCACAGACTAAGAAGGCCTGCCACTCTACACCCAAGAATTGTACATGATTCACAAAGCAGCGCTTAGGCTGGTAGCTAGACACCTTTCCCCTGATGAGGCAAAAATAATATGCGAATAAAAGATATCAAATATATAGCTCTATACACAGCCTCTGGAACTCAGAAGCCAGTTTAGACAATTCCTTTGCCAAGTAAAATCCGTATTAATTTCTGCCCATGCCCACCTCCAGCCCAAACTATGCTCTTAAATCCACTCAAAGGTGAGGAGCAGTCAGGGACTTCTGTAAACCAAAGGTCCTTAAGAGTGGGCCTCAGGAAGGTTCTTGAGCCTGAGAAGGGCTTCCTAGATTCCGGCCAGGTTTGGTCGGACTTGTTTCTGACCGAGGAAGCTGAAGCGAGGCCACAGAGGCAGCTGTAGCCAGAAGCCCCTCTCGTTCCCTTTTCTTCTGTTTCATCCTACGGTTTTGGAACCAGATTTTAACCTGGGTATCATTCAGCTGTAAACAATTGGCTATCTCGAGGCGTCGGGCTCTAGTCAGGTACTTATTGAAATGAAACTCTTTCTCTAGCTCTGTCAGTTGCTTGGTGCTGAAATTCGTGCGGATGGCACTGGAGGGACTTGTGGCTCCATATTCGGACAGTTTGCCTGCAACATAAAGACAAGGTGTGAGCGAGATGAGGAAATGCTGAGACTATCCAGTGGGACTAAGAGTTAGGATCAAAGTCACAGCGCAGCCCTCCTGAATGATGGACACAGCTGTACCAGAAGAAGCGCTCTACCGAGGCTTCTGTCCTAATTTTCTCAGCTCCTGGGGCATTTTCTGACCCTGGGCTCTGATAGCTTAGGGGCAGAAGCTCTCTCTAGGGCTCGGTGGCCACATGCACCCCGGTTCTTCACGGAGGAGGCGGCTCCCAGGACCCCAGGTGCCTCCCCTAGCGCCCACCTCCTTACTTTTCTTGGGGGCGTTCCTCTTCACTTTCATCCACTCGAAAGTGCTGTGGGCGGCCGGGAGGCCGGAGATGGGAGAGGCGGGCTTGGGGCAGGCTCCTGGGGCTGGGGACGCGGTCAGAAAGGGCCCGGGGTGGCCGTCCGCGGGCTCCTTGAGGCACGCGGGGAAGGGGCCAGGCTCGCCAAAGGCAGCCAAGTCCACCTGGCCGCTGAGCAGGAACGATCCTCCGCCGGAGAAGACCGCCGAGGTGGCATAGTGGACGTGCGCCCCGCCGTCGTCCGCCGCTCTCCCAAGTGCGCCTGGGAAGTCGAACGCCGGCCCGGACCCCAAGAAGCCATAGTCGGCGGCAGAGGCAGGTGCGGCGCCCCGCTCGTAGGCGCCTTCCAGGGTGCAGGGTGCGTAGCGGGGCGCGGCGGGCTGCGGGACCGGGGACTGAGCGGGGACTGCGGGAGGCGACGGCGTGGGCCGGGCGGTGGCCAGGGGTAGGCAGCTCACGAAGGCGCCGTCGCCGCTGCCCAGGGGGAAGGCGGGTTGCAGGGCCACAGGGCGCGCGTCGGAGCGGCAGAACTTGGGTGCGAAGCCGAGCACGTCGCCGCCTACCCCTCCGCTGCCACCGCCTGCGGCGCACGCCACGTACTCCAGGTAGGAGCTCATGGCTTGCTCCGAGCGACCCAGGCGCCGCACCCTGCCGGTCCGCGCAGCTCCGCCTTCCTGCTACCCCCGCTGCCCTCGCCGAGCCATGGCGAGAGAGCCCGAGGTAAATAGTGGCCTCATATACCGGCGGCGGCAGCCACGTGGCGCCAGCCGGCCAATCGGCGCCTTCCCCGCACTGGCCGGTCCCGACTGGAGTGCCGTTCCACGCGCCTGCCCTGCTGCCAACTTAGCCAAAGCCGCCCGGCGGCCTCCGCCCAGCTCAGGGGAGAGCGGCGCCGGCGGAAGGGCGGGGCGAGAGCCCAGGACATCAGCTCCCCGGACAGGTATTGCGGGAGGAAGGCAGTGGAGGGCGAGGGATGCAGCTGGTCCCTCCCTGGACCCATTGGGCTACTCCCTGGGGACTGACGGGCGAGCTTGGAGGAGGCTGGGTATTGCTTTTGCACTGCCTGGACTCTACCCAGCCCTCCCTCTGAGAAGGTCAAGTTACTGTTGCCCCCCCCCTCTGTGTGTATTCGGGTTTCTTGACCCAAGAGTCGCTCTTGTCCTAAACCTAGAGCAGCGGGTCGTTGCTTTTTCCCTCTTTTTTTTTTTTTTTTTGCCTCACCGACGACTCTTGGGACCACCTAGGACAGGGGTGGGAAGGATGAAATCATTTTCATTAGCTTTTCTTTGCACCATCCCCCCACAGCATTCTTTCTGTTCAGCTCCCCTTCCAATTTGTGGCGACGTGGTGAGGATAAATGTTTGTAGTGTCAGTGTCGATTTGGGCAGAAATAAGTTTCTGTCTGGGGAAGAAGCCCGATTTTTTTCCTCTGACGAGGTCATCAGAATACCGAATCCAGAAAAGGCCCTTGTACACTATTTAGAAGGCTGGCACGCGAGCTGCGCACGCTTTCAGTGAGACTCCTGACTGAAGGGCACTGGGCATCCTGGGGACCGGTCAGATCTCAGAGCTTTGGACTGGCTTGTACCTTAAAGCAATTAAAGCTTCTGTTCCATCAGATAAGTGCTGCGTCGTCTCTTGTGAGTGTAATCTGAGGGCTCACGATGTTAATGGGCTCACGTCTTTCCCTTGATAATATGGTTTGTTTACTGAGTGTAGAGAGACGGGAAATAAAAGTGTAATTGGCACAGGAAATGGAGAGGAGAAGGGTTACATAGACAGGCTTTACACTGACAAACTTTCCAACTTCCTTAACCATTTCATGTTTTTCTCTTTAGGGCAGTAGGAAAATGCCAAGATAAATAAATACAGGTTATTTGCACACAGCTATAAGTAAATGAAGGTCGTTTTCTAAAAGCCTGTGTAAAGAAGATTCTAAAGAGTCTGCTCCTAGTTCATTTAAATGCCCTAGAAAAACTGGTTTTTGGTTTTGCTTTGTTTTGTTTTGTTTTAAGCCTCTAAGTTAGAATGAGTAAGGTTTTGTTATTGCTTTATGTATCCACTTGTCGTGAAACAGTGGATGAGCCCTTGCCTAGAATTCCACTCAAACATCATAGTCCAGGGAGTGAGCCCCTTTCTGGGCCTTCGACTTGTAAGCAAACAAAGCTACAGCAAAAGTATATTGTGTTGGTAGGCAGAGCTGGTGCAGCTTAAGAGACTAGACTTGGGAATGGAAGGTGTGACGGGACTGAGCACAAAGCTACAAGAGTTTGAGGTTCTTGACATTGAATGGAAAGTAGAATCCTTCTACTAAAAATAGACCTTCCACCTAAAACTACACATTCTTTGCTTTCCCTGAGGCATATTTTTTTTTTTAGCGATTCTGTCTTTGAAGTAGAAACCATACTAAAATTAAGTGAGTAACTGTTGGTATTTGAATTATTGTTGTTGTTTTGTTTTAATAATTGTATTGAGAGTGAACACCAGACTTGGAGGTTGGAGTTAGATGTCAATATTTGTTCAGACCCAACTGTAGTTCCCTGGTGAACTCATAACAGAAAGCTATGGTCTGTTTATCATTCTCTCTTCTTTTGTTTTTGAGTCCTTGGGGTATCCTGTGCTCTGGAGCTCAGTCTTGGGTCCAGGGTTGGTTCTTTTATTTTGGTTTTGATATGCTGGGTTTCAAAACCAGGGCCTGATACATGCTAAGCAAGCACTCTACCAACCCTTGAGTTGGTTCACTTGTTGTTTGTTGGAAGCCAAACCTCTGGTCATTTCATGGTCAAATTCAGCAGATGTTTGCCATCTGCACTAGGTGAGGACATTTTACTATGACTAGAAAAAGATATCCTCCCCCCCCCTCTCTCTCTCTCACACACACACACACACACACACACACACAGAGAGAGAGAGAGAGAGAGAGAGAGAGAGAGAGAGAGAGAGAGAGAGAGA
>NW_021604594.1:9737503-9738593 GCF_004785775.1 Grammomys surdaster
AGAGAGAGAGAGAGAGAGAGAGAGAGAGAGAGAGAGAGAGAGAGAGAAATCACACACTCAAACTTCACACAGATTAGGCAAATGCTCTGACACTTATCCCCAGCTCATAGTCCAGAGTATTCTTAGTTTATAATTACCTGAGGAGAGATTTGAAGGTATTATTGGGGGAAATGAACATTAAAAATATGTGAATAGAGGATGTTTTTTAGTAACTATGCAGTTTGCCTCCAGTGTGAACAGAATCTGAGGGAAATGTCTTACAAATTATATTAGAGTGTAAACCCTGAATCCCCAAGGGCCACTTGCCCCTCTGAGTCTTGGTACTGTGGGCTCTCCCCAGGAGGTGACAGCTGAGGGGCCCGGTTGCCAGAATGTGTTTGATGTAGGAATGCTTTGAAATAGCCTGCTGCTTGCCACAGCAGCTACCCACATTCCCACCCTCCCCCACTACCTTTCTTCCCCATTCCAATAGCAAGCTTCTCTTCTGGTAGAAGTGGCTCCTGGTGGCCTATCTTGTGTGTGTTTAAAGCTGATCTTAAGAAACACCAGGACACCCTTTGCTGTAAACACTACTGTGCTCACCCTGGGAGATACTTATGCACAATCAAACTCTTGACTCCACAGATCCAAAGCAGAGGCTATCTCTTTACCTGTGGGAGTAAATCACGGGAGTCAGAGTGTTTTATGCCAGACTAAGAGAAAAGAGATTAGGGTATAGTTCTCTCAAGTTTATCTTCAGCCATCAAAGGGTGGAGGTAAGGATGAAGAGGTCCTAAAGATAGGAGTTTTAAACTTCTTAGCAGTCTGAGAACAGGGCTCTCCCTAAGGAAACAGTTGAATACTGTGCCTTCTCCTGACTCTTACAGATGAGACTCATGGGTCAAGCCAGCTCCTGACATGTGGTAGGCATTTAATAAATGTCTGTTGGTCAGAAATAAAAAACAGGCCGGGCGGTGGTGGCACACGCCTTTAATCCCAGCACTCGGGAGGCAGAGGCAGGTGGATTTCTGAGTTCGAGGCCAGCCTGGTCTACAGAGTGAGTTCCAGGACAGCCCGGGCTACACAGAGAAACCCTGTCTCGAAAAACCAA
>NW_021604594.1:9738693-9792438 GCF_004785775.1 Grammomys surdaster
AAAAAAAAAAAAAAAAAAAAAAAAAAAAGAAATAAAAAACAGAAACAGTAGTATATTCTACCATTATCTAGTACTAGCTTAAGTAAGAGTACCCTCAAGTTACTGACACCCAAGGCTCCTTTGCAATTATGGAATAACCATAGAGCAAAGGGTCTCAACCTTTTTAATGCTGTGACCCTTTAAATACAGTTTTTTATGCTGTGGTGACCCCCCCAACCATAAAATTATTTTCATTGCTGCTTCATAACTGTAATCTTGCTACTGTTGTGAATTGTAATGTGAATATCTATGTTTTCCAATGGTCTTAAGAGACCCGTGTGGAAAGGTCAGTCCGCCTTCCAAAGGGGTCATGACCCACAGGTTGAGAACCAGTGCCATAAGGCTTGCCTAAAGGTACAGTTTCATTGGGACACTGAGAGGTTTATATCCAACTGGTCTGACTCAGGAATCTTTATTTTTTAAACAAGCTTCTTGTTGCTCAAAACTACACTCTGAAATTTTCTGCTGTGGAAGGTGGGGCTGGGGACACAGAACAAGGAGATGCTTCTTCTGTAGGTGGGACAGTGAGCAGAGTGAAAGACTAGTGTCACCTGGCCAGCTGACACACGAGTATGCCTGAAGAGTGTCTACATGAGTAGCTGCGTAAAAAAGTAAGTGTAAAGATCAAACTTAAGCCTAAATGGTTGACAGCTCCAGAAAATGTCTTAGAGACATGGTCAGTTGGGGCTAGAGAGTGCAGAGGTTAAGAATGCTTGCTGTTCCTGTAGACCTGAGTTCAGATCCCACCACTCACATTGGACAGCTCACAATGACCTGGAATTCCAGCTCCAGGGGATCTAATACTTTTTTTCTGGCTTCCTTGGACACCTCCACATGTGTGCTTATATGCACACAGACACAAATATACATGGAATGAATGAATGAATGAATGAATGAATGAATGAATGAATGAATCTTAAGTGGTCAGTAGGAAATCCACAAATTTTACTGACCAGTTAGTGTTTTCCAGTGACTGACAACATTCTACTAGTTATAACCCTTAGCTTACCTTGAATGGGTAAGAAGTGAAATTTGCTTCTTCCTTTCCTTAGAGAAATCTAGGAGTTCTTCTGAAGCAATGTTGTAAGGAGAGGAATGAGGATGAGGTTTTCAACTCTCATCTTCCATCTGCCACCTTATCTGGAAGGGGCATCTGAGCCTAAGGGATTCAGAAGGGGTGAAATGTACCTTGGCCTAACTTCCTCTGGCTAAAGGGTGATCTTCCACAGTGTGAGATGGCAAAACTAAGGGACATCTTACACATACAACGGGTCAAACTCTTGGTTTTAGTGCTGGAGAAATGTCTCAGCAGTTAAGAGCGAAGGTTGCTCTTCCAGAGGTCCTCAGTTCAATTTCCAGGATCTACATGGCAATTGACAACTGTCTGTAGTAACTCTAGTTCCAGGTGATCCTACACCTTCATGCAGATATAAATTCAGGCAAAACACCAACGAACATCATCAGATAAAGATAAATAATCAATTTTTAAAAACTCTTGGTTCTAGGGAAAAAGTTGATTTACTCAGGAGTTGAGAGAGAATGGCTTCCTATCAAAAATGATGGATCTTGGACTTTCCAGTCTATTGTCTTCTTACAGCCTAGACAAAGGAAGAATGAAGGCAGCCTCTCTCTAGCACTGGCACTACAGCACCTTCAGTCCTGAGCAGGCAGAACTGTGTGGAATGTGCCCTCCTTTCTGGGAGAGCTCTTCTCCCTTTGAGAGTTTGCTTAACCTGTGCATTAGACTTGTGTAGCTCCACCCTGAGTCTCTGAGAATAGATCCCCATACTCCCCACCCCCACCTACAAGGGTAAAGGATCACCACTTTTCTCATGGAGGTTGACTGCCATCAGAACCCTGGAAGGACCACAAGAAATGACCCTAAGTCTATTTCATTGGGTAGAGCAAGTACAAAAAGCAACAGACATGAGATGGCCTGACTTTGGTTTAATATTTCTGTTAGAAGGTTTATGTCTTCTCTTTATTAATTATCAACCCTTTGTGTGTTAACCCTTTGTCATATGCTATAGATTTTCTTACCAAAGGCTTGGGGTGTGTCTGGTGGTAGAATGCTTATCTAGCATACAGAAGGCATTAGTTTGAGCCCAGCATTGGAAAAAAAAAAATTCTCAGCATACCATTCTCTTTTTATTTGTTTGGCATGTAAGAGATGGATTTCAATATTTTCAAAGCTACTTTTGGTTTCTATCTTTGATACAGTGTAAAGGCCTTGCACTCATATTTTTAAAAGATGAGTACACAGGCAGATACCAATTTGATGCCTATATACTAATCACTTATACTTTGTTGCTTAAATTGTTTTTATGTATTTAGATGTTTTGCCTGAATGTATATCTGTTTATCACATGGACACAGTGCCTATAAAGGCCAGAATAGGGGTATCATGTCCCCTGGAACTGTAAATACAGTTGTTAACTATGTGGGTGATGAGAATCAAACCCAGGTCCTTGGGAGAGCAGCCAGTGCTCTTACTGGTGAGCTGTCTCTCAACTCCTAATTCATTGCTTTGACAGGTTGTATGTACATGTTTAGCATTCACAAATCCCTGGAGTTCCATGCCCAGTATCGATGATGGTGATGGTGATGGTGATGATGTGTTGACTTATTTTTAAAATAAGAAATAAATTGACAATTATATGGCTCATTCAAAGGAGTATGCAGTGAAGTCTTTCTCCTACCCTCATCCCCAGCCATCTAGTCCCTCTTCATATAAGCAACCAATTCTATTCATTTCATGGATATTTTTTTCAGAGACACATTTTTATTCCTTTTCTATTTTATGTGTGTTGATGTTTTCCCTCTATGTATGTCTGTGTGTGTGTGAGAGAGAGATCTTGTAGTTACAGACAGTTGTGAGCTGCCATGTGGGTGCTGGGAATTGAACTCAGGTCCTTTGTAAGAGCATTCGGTGTCCTTTACTGCTAAGCCATCTCTCCAGCCCTTCCGAGACACCTTATACACGAACAGTTCATGTCTCTCCATATTTTTAACCCAATGGTAGTTTGCTAGTCAAGGTCTATGGCTTTTGTGTTCTTTCCTCTATTGTGTGTTAAGATCTGCACAGCCAACTTCCGAAACTTCATACTGTTCTACTATGTACACTTTCCAAATTGACTTTACTGGTTCCTGTTCATGGTTCTTCACCTGTTTCAAATGTTTGCTAATAAATACATACATACAAATTTTTACCCATTAAGAAATTCCTTGAAGCTGGGCAGCAGTGGCTCATGCCTTTAATTCCAGCACTCAGGAAGCAAAGGCAGGGGAATCTCTATGATTTTAAGACCAGCTTAGTCTACAGAGCAAGTTCCAGAACAGCCAGAGCTACACAGAGAAACCCTGTCTCAAAAAATAAAAAATCTCGAAGTGAAATTACTAAGTCAAAGTGTGTATGTGCTGACATTTTCAACGAATTTTGCTAAATTGCTCGTTTTAAAAGCAAAACAAGGTAGATATGTCTCTGTGTCCTCGTAGTTCCAGCACTCAAAAGGAGAGAAGGTCAAGAGCTCGATCCAGAGGCTGGAAAAATGGTTCAGTGGTTGTGAGCACCTGCCTCTGCTCTTTCAAAGGTCCTGGGTTTGATTCCCAGTACCCACATGGCAGCCAACAATTGTTTGTAACTCCAGTTCAAGGGAATTTGATCCCTTCTTTTGAACTCCTTAGACACCAAACAAGTGGTACACGTATCTACATGCAAACAAAATTATCATATACAAAAAATAAAATTATTTTCAAAGGAAGGAATACAAGGCACAGTCTGGGCAATAAAGGCCCTGTCTCAAATAAAACAAAAACTCATCTTGAATTTCTATCAGTAACTTACTTATCAGAGTTCCTGTTTCCTTACACCATTACCAAATCATTGGGATATTAAAGGTTTGTTGTTTTTTTTTTTTTAATCTGGTAAGCAGAAATTTTCATCTTTTATTTACCCTTACAGCATCACATAAAATGTCATTTTCCCCTTATCTGATCTATTTCACAGCTGATAACCGGTACAGAAAAGACAAGAAACTGGTAGTCACATCCCTGTGAATGGCCAAGGTCAGGTACCCAACACTTTTCCTATAGTATGCTGTTCCTCACAGAACTTATGGAACTCAGGCATCCCCTGATAGACATAGACTTAACATTTTTAAAAAGCACAAAAGCTTTTTGATGTCTGCTTAGAGGCCTCCTCTTTAGTGGTCTGATACCAAGACCACATTTCTATAGGAATTCTCCTGAGAGCACCCCCTTTGGAAGCAGAGGGAGGGCTCTGATTACTAATCTGATCTGACCTCGCCCTGAGCATTAGCTTGGATTCAATATCTGGGAAGCAGTAGGGTGGTGTTGTTTTTAATTTCCCTGGGACTTATTTCTCTGTGGCCACCCAGGATCTCAGTATTGATCAACATGATGGGGGCAGGGGAGTATGTTTCCCCTAGGTTTGAGCTTTATATAGAAGATTTACTGGGGCTTGGTGAAGAGAACTCTAGCTCGAGTGCTCCAAAACACACACACACATACACCTCATGATGAACCTATGAGGTAGATATCTTTATTGACTGTTTCATTGATGAAAGTGAAGTTCAGAAAGATTAACTGAATCGCTTAGGGTCTTGCAGTGTATCAGCAGCTACATGGAAAGCACAGTGTAGACCTGAACTGAGAATATTAAGTTGCCTTCCAGCCTCTTCCTCTGCCTCTATTCATTGTAGTTAATGATTTGATTCCCATCAGGCCCTCTAAACAGAAAGTCAGGGATTTTACCCATCCAGCCATCACAGAGTTTTTGAGCCCAACCTCTTAAATGCCTCTTCTCCTCAACCTTGTTCCTTTCGCTAAACTTGACTATCTCCTTTCTTCAGTTAGATACAGTGCCCCCAAGAGTTAGCTTTCCAGTCAGATAATGAACCTCTTGTCCCAGATTAAGACCTGGTTCAACAGCTACTCCCCACAAGAGAGGTCCAGACTCAGTATCTTGTGAACCTTGCAGAACATTGCAGAAACTCTCTTGCCAGCCAATGGTGCCCTACTCTAAACTACTATCATTGTTCTTTCTTCCCCTTTCATTTTCTTGCACAAGTTGCTTTCTCTGCCTGGCATGTTCATTCTTCCTTGACCTGAAAAGCTCTTCAGAAAACCAAAATCAACCTGAGTAGCTGGTTGGACACTACGGTATGGTTAAGGCCTCTTTCCTTTATTCTGAGAACAGTGTGAGCAAACTTATAGTCCTCTCAGGTTGTTTGTAGGAGGCTCTCTCTCTCTCCATCACCAGATTGAAGAGCACCTTCTGTTAGCTACTTAGCCTTGTATCTATCCACAGCACGATGCAGTGCACACAGGAACTGCTCAGTGGGTTGGTGGAAGATTTAGAGGACAGGACAAACTGAAACAAAAGAAGCAAGGTTAGTGGTTTTTGTTGTTTGTTTGTTTGTTTTATTGCTCAGTGGGTTGGGTATTGTTAAGCTTAAATGACTCACTGTCACTGTCTCAAGCAAAATGGTAGTAGGATACTTTTTCCAAAATAAGTTAATTTCCACCCAAAATAAAGACGACAAAGAAGACTGAGGGAAGGAAGGACATTCTAGGACTTTGACAAAGGCTGAGTAATGTAGCTTATCCAAGTAAAGAAGCATTTCAGCCAGAGAAAAGGGCACAAAGGGGACTAGGCCAAAGCTTTTGTAATGTACAGAGAGCATTTACCACTCCGGAAGTGATGTAGGAGTGTGTTACCACCAAACGAACCTGGTGCAAACAATTCCAAGGCTCAGGACTGTCTGTAGAAACTGCCAGTCTTTCCTTTATACTACTAAAATGAACGTTCCAAAAAGCTGAAGTGAAAATGCTTACTAGTCTTGCTGCTGCATTAGACAGGAAGACGTCGGGGGGTGATGTAGATGATGTACGGACTTTTACTGTAACGTTAAACTGAATTCAAGTTTACTCCAAGTTCAGTGGCAGCCTTGAACTACTTACTCCTACGCAGAGAGCTGCAGGCAGACTTGGGGTCAATAAGAAACCTTGATTGTTCTTGCCATGCCTTCAGAGAGAGGGCTTCCCTTTCTAGGAATAGAGTGTCACTGGGGTAGGAAGGAGAATGCAGGGTCACAATGGGTCAGGGGACAGCGTGGGTGCAGGTTTGCTGTGAAGGTCCATGTTGGTGGGCTGCAGCTAGGGCTCAGAAGTAAGTGGTGGCCTTCCCTTCGGGTGCCTCACAGAGATGTCCCCGACCTTCCCCTCCGGCTTGCCTGGAGCGCTATCTTTGTCGCTGCTGGGCAGGCGCAGGACTGTGTGTCGCCCCCTCCCTTAGCGCTCACCCGGAGCGCCAGCGTCTCCTCCGCTTGCGGTTTCTGGTCGGCTCCCAGCTGGCCCAGACTTGCTCTAAAGAAGGAGGAACCGCTGTCGAGCGAAAAGTGCACACCGGGTGATTGATGAACTCTTAATAGGAGTAACCTTTCCCGTCCCCCACCCCAGACACACACACAGAAGAACCCCACTCCCCATCCCGCCTCCAGGGCGGGCGCAGAGGACGCGGCCGCCAGCCGGTAGGGTGATTAACTCACCGTTTGTCTTTCCCGGAGAGTTCCAGGTGGACGCGGGAACACCGGCAAGCGACTGGCAGCCGGGTCAGCGCGTGCGTCCTGTGGTCGCGCGGACCAAGCCGGCTTTGTGCCGAGCGCCCGACCTCCCGGGCAGGCGGCCGCTATTGTTCCCGCGGGCGACCGGGGCTCTGAGACTGGAAACCACACCAGCCTCCTACTTAGAGTGACCCTAAGGTCCAGGGACCGAATTAGGGCTTCCTTTGTGTTCTGCTGCCAGCCGCAGTGATGGCATCGGCGCTGCTCCAAGAATGGCAGACGGGAGTGAGGAACACTGGGACCAACTCCCCAAAGCTCTCCTGGTGTGACCCACTTTCCTGCGCGGTCCAGAGAAGAAGGTGGGGAGGGCTAGGGTATTTGTAGGCCAAGGAAGTGAACAATAGAGCCATTAAAGGGGCTTCCAGACTCCTTTCTTTAAGAAAGGGCCTTGCCCACAGGCTCTCCAGGCCTGCTTTTAGTCTCTGCTCCCTTGGTCCATCATCTGTACCAAAAGCTTTCCGTGAATTCTGACTTATTCCGAGATCTCCTCTTCCTCTGGTCCTCTTTAAAGTTAAACTTCACTTTGGTAATTTTTCCAGACCTTATTGAAAAATGAGCCAGACTAGCCAAAGGAACCAAAGTGTTTTTGCCACGGGTTGTGTATGTAGCTTAGTGGTAGAGTATAGATTTGCCATCTGCCATATTTACCATTAGTTCAATTCCCAAGTTGTTTTTAAAAGTAGTTATCGTAAGATGAAGAACGCAAAGAAACTTGCAATGGCCTCCAACCCCACAGACCTGATGAGATGGCATGGTGGCACTTATATCTCTCTGCAATGGCAAAAGATTGGGCACCCTTGGGTATTGGGCCTCTTGCCAGTGGGAAATCTGTTCAGTTTGCTTCACACTGGACCTGACCTAAAATGGATTGTCTTTGAACTTTGCAACTAGACAAGCAGGATGTGAGACCTGAGGGAAATGTTTAAGGAAGGGCTTCAGGTCAGGTTTATAAATCTGTTTGACACCGACCTCGGACCCCAAAGGTAAGAGCATTTGTAGTGGAGTAGAAAACAAGGTAAGCGATCTCATCACATCTTGTAGCGCCCCACAGCAGGAAGGGCAGAGGACTCACCTATCTGGTCCTTTGCTATCCATCCAGGCTTCCTGAGAGTTGAAATCTAGAAGAGCCAGCCCTTTAAAGTGTGGGTTAGGTAAGGCTTGACTAGGGACAACTCAGTCTCAGTTGGTTAAGTGTCTCAACGCCCAAAGGTCTATTGACCTAAGTTCTAAATATACCCTATCTGGGAGACTGCGATGCCCAAAAATGATGAGACAAAATCTGGGGGTAGTGGTGGTGGTGGGGAGTCTGGGCTTCCTGACTCTTGCATACTCATATACCTCTGTTGCTATTTTCTTTAAGTTTCTCAAAGAAGGACCAAAGTTTTGTCAAGAACTCCCAGATGAAGACCTTCCTAGACCTGTAAACTGGGATTACTCAATTCTTGACTTCACAAGAAAGTTTCAACCAGTTCTTCTGGTAAAGTCAAAACAGACCTGCAACAATCCCTTGAATATTGAAGGTGTAAACAAGCTTGTACACCCCCCCCCCATCAAACAAATGGAAGGAAGAGTTAGCTTCTTTGTTATTCAACCTCCTCTCCCTTCTCCTCTGTACCCTCTCTAAAGGAAAACCTCAACAGATGGAGAGCCAGGGCTTCCAAGCCTGGTGGCTGAAGAGAGCACTGCACCTCACTGTAGTGGTACCCAGTGAGGGAGAAAGGACAGAAGCTAGTGTAGGAAAGCACTATCCGTTAGTAGTTCTTATAGACAGAAATTTGAAAACTCTTGTTCAGCAAGGTTAGCATTCTCTGGGGCCTCAGAAACCAATTTAGCTGACACATCTCTGACAGGGACTGGGCTTGGGGTTGAACCAAGGGGAAGTACAAGCTCCACATTCTCTTCCTCTCTCCCATTTGAAAGCCTGTACAAAGAAATGGTACAAATGGATGGTTAATTTAATGATTCTATCAGAAGCAGATTTTTCTCTGTCAGTTCCCTGGATGAGGTTGGTCTGAAAGCTAGAAAGCAGAGTATGTACTTGATCTCACTTTCTTCTCTTCTTTTCTCTTCTTTTCTTTTCTTTTCTTTTCTTTTCTTTTCTTTTCTTTCTTTCTTTTTTTTTTAAACCACCTTAGCAGTGGCCAGGGCTACTCTCAGCATTTTCCATGGCAACTTCCCACCCTCTGGCTTGCCCAGTTGGGTCTATGCATTCCACTCCAGAATGGATCCCGAGGTTTCCCGGGATGCGAGGAAAACGTTTCCTCTTCCTCCACGCCCACTTCCATTTGCACCAGGGCCATATCTCTGCCTGACTGCCATCCTACCTTAATCCATATTTGATTGTCTGGACAGAACAACCAGGGAGGCCCAAATGACTGCCACCCGTGAGTCATGCTCAAGGACCTGACCCCTTTCCTTTAGATCTAATGTCCTTCAACGCTACCGGAGATCTACAATCTGCCCAATCTCCCCTATCACCCCACCCCGCGCCCCAAAAGCTATGAAGAAAAAAGAGGTCTGACCAAGACTGGAACAAAGTCATCCTGCCCCGTAGACCTCCCAAGACCAACGCCCTCCGGAGGGGCCTAGGTACTCCTCCCTTCTGACACCTATTCGGTTGTGGCTAATGCTGTCTCTGCAGAGGACCAGAAAGGAAGCCGCTGGCACAATGGACTCTGGGCTTCGGGTAGACCTAACTGCTTTGGGGCATCCATAACCGGGCGGTGAAGCCTCTGGGGGCAGAGAAGCGCCGTGGGCGAGAAGATTCTCGTGAGAGAAAGACAAGCTAGGGGATGCTTCCCTACCCATGCCAACTTCCCGCGTCTAGTCTTGAAGCGAGAGCGGAGGCCTAAGACCCGGGCGCCATTGCTGGCCAGGCTCCCCTCCCCCACACTTCTTTCTTTGCTTCTCGAAGACCCGGGAGGGAGGAGGCGGCGGGCGCCTCGGTGGATAGAGCTGCTATTGTGACCTTCCCGGGCTGAGCGGGGAACCCAGCGGAGTGTGTACTGCCCGCGGTGGCGGGGGAGGAGGTGACTGTGTGCAAGCCTCGAGTGCAAAGGGGGTGGCACCGGCAAATAAATAAAGGCTTGCAATCTCGGGCAGTTGGGCCCTTCAGAGGGCGTTTGGTTGTGTTTAGACTTGGGTGCTTCCTAACACTAATTGCAGGCTCAAGAGGAGCGGAATTTATGGCGAAGGCCAAGGCGGCTTGTTTATAATTTATGAAGTTTTAAATGGTTGTGCCGCGGGCCCAGCTCTCTCGGGCGGGCGGCCGCGTGGGAGTGTGCCCTCCCAGAACTCGCCACCGCCCCCACCCACGCTAGGAGCGGCTGTGCCTATCACGTGACTCGCGTTAGTGGCAGGAAAGAACCGAGCAATTCTCTGAAGTCTCCAAGAACTTCAGAAGGTAGGCAAAGCCGGCAGGTTTGGTCGAAGCGACCCCTCCCCCTTCTTCCAACATCCTCCCTCCACCGCGGGGCCTGCGAGGCTGCGGCTGCCTAGAGAGTGGGAACCCCCAACCTGACACTTCCTTAGAGCCTATGTGTGAGAGGAAGCTGATGTCAGCCGGGCTAGACACTGTTTAAAGTCTAATCCATGAAACCCTAAGCCACAGATGACACTTGGGGTTTTGCAGACACCCGCAGACTCAGCAGATCCTCCTGCGGTAACACACCGCGCTGGGAAACGCCTGGAGCCATGATGCATTATGTATTTTTATTATTATTTATGGTATGAAGAGGAGATGAGAGAAACCGGGCTGAATCTAAACAGCCTGACAATTCATCTATTTAATATTTAGCCACTTAAGAAAGGTGGCTGTGGTGCCCTACGAGGCAGCTCGCATTTCTTTGATTTCCGTAATAGCTTAAAAAATAATTTCTTACAATTATAAATTCTGCCTATGAATGCAAGTTTCAGAGAAAACAATGTTAAGCCTCGAGAGTGGGTAAAATATGCCTTCGATTGAAGTCATTTATTCTGTGGATACAATTCTACAACATATATACTTTAAACTTGCTCAGATAGAGTGAAATTTAGCAAAAGGATATCCCCCTCCCACCCCCAGCCTAACATGCCATTTTAAAAACAGCACAAAGGAACAAGGAAACTAAAAATTATTTTGAGCCATCGTTACTGGGCGAAACACAAACATCCAAAGAGAAAACGATTGCTGTTGCATCCGAAGAGTAGACGTTATTTCCACACAATGGGAATTTCACCTCGTGTCACCAGGCTATGGGAGTGGGAGTTGCATATTTGCCAAAAGCAACTAGAGATGCGTGGGAGGACTTTGCTGAAATACAAAATAATTGAACCTTGTCTGAAGGCCTTTTTACCAAGTGCCCCCTTCTATAGAAGTGGGGGTAAGTGCTCGACCCTAGCTAGAGCCACACTAATAATATTTACAAAACGATTATAAATTCTGTAGACTTTTTGCCCGTTTTGCACAAAGAAACAGAAGTAAGCAAGGTGTTTGTTTATACATGTTAGGTTCCATTAATGAAGTTTTCATTATTTTACATTGTGAAGGTTTGTTTTCTTTAGAAATGAACTACTATAAAGGAAAAATTTGTGAGCACTTCCTAGAGGGGAAAAAAAAGCTCCATGCTTGTTCTACAGGATCATTTCTTTGTATACCACAGCGCCTTAGCTTTCACAGCTTAATCTTTCCTGCTTCTCTTATGCTTTTTCTTTGATTGTCAGGGTTTTTCTCAAAGTAATTTTTATTATCTAACGCAGAAAAATCACACACACACACACACACAACCCCCTCCCCCCCCGTGTGATGATCATGAATAGGAAGAAATGGTAGAAAGATCCGTGCAGGTGCTGCTCTGGCAAAGCCCTATAGAAGGTATCGAGGTTTGCATTCTCTAGTTACTGCCACCCAATTTTAAGAGCTTAAATGCAATCAAGTATTTCTCTATTTTGTGCAATAGATTCCGAATAAATAAAATATTTTTCAGAGGGTCCTTTCCCCCAACCCTGGATCATACAGCGGGATAAAGACAGAGTGATCTGTTTGCAGATGTGTGTGATTAACACAGATACACTTCCAACTGAAAAAATGTTTTATTCTAAATGTTTGTTCAAATAGTACCAGACAATTTGAAATCAATAAGCTGTGTCGAGCGGTGAGGGCTTCGGCTGTTGAGAAACGACTAGCGTGAGCCGTGCTATGCCACCAGGCTGCCTGACTCTACCCATGAAGGACCATTTGTGATCTCAATCGTTTACATCAACTACAGACACCAGCCACGGTTACAACTGTTCAATCTATTCTCTCAACTAGTTCAGACCAAGGAGACTAAAGAGGTGAAATGTGGCCCCCCCCAAGGCCTGGGAGCGAGTACCTAGGCCCGGCTGCAGAATTCTACAAATATACACATAAATACATTAAGACGAGGATAAATAATCAGGGAAACGAAATTACTCGCTTCAAATAATAAATACAGATTGTTTAGTCCGATGCAATCTTTACAGGAGGGGAAGGAGCATTATAAATTAAGGTCTCTGAAACTAAGCTAGACAGAAGGCCCAGGCCCGGGGTTCTCCAGACTCTAGTCCCTCTTCAGAACACGTCACAGATGGGTCTAGGACTTACCTTAGGGACACCATTACCAGATTAGAGTCCCTCGGTCCGCAGTTTATGGCACTGTCAGGTTTACAGGGGAGGATCCTTGCGGCTGATTTATGGCGAGTCACCCAAAGGAGGACGCGCCTGGAGGGGAGGCCCAGTCGCGTCAGCCCCGGCCGCTGGAAGCCCGAACCTCGTGAGGCATCCGCCAGGCCAGATCAGGGAGAGGGGTTCCCCTAAACTGCCCCTCGGTCCCCGCCCCACCACCACCCCTGCCACCAAAACCAGAGAGGTAATTGCGCCTGGCCCGCGGCAACCGCTACAGATGTGTCAGTTTGGGGGCCTCGGGCAGGCGTCCCTGAGACGAGTGGTGAGCCGAGAGATCTGTGTAGGTGGGATGAGGGTCGCACGGTCCGTGGTGATGGTTGCCAGGGATTTGCGCGGCGCAGCTGTAGTCCACGCTGGCCGAAGACGGGTGCGAGAGGTGGCCCAGATTGAAGACCGGCCCGGACGCGGGCGCCATGGAATCGACGAAGTTGCCACCCACGTACACCGGGCTGCCCTGCAGGTTGGCGCTGGCGAAGCCGCCGCCGTTGCTCGCCATGGGATGGGGCTCGAACTCGGGCGCCGCGTAACGCTTCTGCTGCGGCAGGCAGCTGCTGAGCGGCGCCGTGTAGGCGGCCAGGCCGTACATATTGGGCTGCGATTTGGCGAAAGCGGGCGGCGAGGGGGCGTCGTAGGCCAAGCCGGGAACCGGCGGCAGCTGGCCGGAGTAAGCCACGTGGCCCGCCGCTCCTCCAAGAGGTGGGCTGCGCTCAGGGGACTGGCCGGCCGGAGAATGCAGGATGCCCTTGGCCTTCTGGTCCTTCTTGTACTTCATGCGACGGTTCTGGAACCAGATCTTGATCTGGCGCTCGGTGAGGTTCAGCAGGTTGGCCATCTCCACGCGGCGCGGCCGGCACAGGTAGCGGTTGAAGTGGAACTCCTTCTCCAGCTCCACCAGCTGAGCGCTCGTGTACGCCGTGCGCACCCTCTTGGATGCCGGGCCCGGTGGGCTCTTGTCCTCGCAGTTCTCTCCTGGGCAAGGAGGGAGATAGAGAGGGTGCTGAGCCAGGAGTAAGGAACCCCAGAACAGAAAGAGGTGCTTCTCTGTCACTGCGTTCCTCTCAATCTCACCTCCATCCCTGTCTAGAGCAGGGTGGGGTCTTGTGAGAGGTGAAAGTCTGAGGGAGCACTCATCCCACACACCTCTGGGCCTATCTGTCCGTCACACCTGTAACCTCTCTGCCTTTACTCTTCCCTCTCTCTCCTCTCCATCCTAGCCCATCCGTTCATTCTAACCCAAAGGCCATAGAAGACATTACTGTGGGGCTAAAAGCAGCTGTGCGACTCTTCCACCAAAAGAGCCAGACTTCTTTGAACATCCCACCCAACCTCTGCTGCTTGGGGCTGGGGACTAAGATGGGGATCTGAGGCAGCTCCCGCCTGTCTTGTTTGTTTACAGGTCAAACACTCCAAAGAGCAAAGAAGGAAGTAGGGGTTCTTGGCACCCCCACTCAAGCCAGGTGCACCTAAAGTCAGGGAGGTGACGACAATACCCTCCCCAAAGATACTGCCCTGGAGTTTTAGGGGATCCCAAGGCCAGCATGAAAGCATGTTGCATATGGCAATGCTAGGAGAAGCAGCCTCAGCACTGGCTTCACCTCCTCTGCCACCCCTGAGCTGCTTGTCCACTCCTTCACTGGGAAGACAAATGGATTTCTCCTGGGAGGGAGGGCCTGTGTCTCAGCTAAGGAGGGAGGGGCAGAGGAGGGAGCTTGCAGGCAGGAAGACACTTTCCCTTAGGAGCACCAGCCCAGGGAGCATCAGGGAGAACAGAGACCTGATAACAAATCATATCCCAGGCTTCAGACTAGCCCTGGACCTGGAAAATAATCCCTACCAAGAACACAAAGCTAGACATTTTCAAGAAGCAGCAGCCTGAGCAACCAGCAGGCATCAGTCTCTCACCATGCCCACTTTCTTTCAAACTCGGAATGGACCACAAGAAGTCTTTCTCAGCTCTGGAGTGTCCCTTTCAAGGGCAAGAAAGGGACAGCTGCTCTAGTTTCTAATTATTTTCTCCCCCTAGAACATGCCATTCCGTGTTAGAGTTTCACTAGAGTGGGCTGAGTCTCATGGGTATGCCGTGATGGCCTTGAAGCCATACCAGTTACATCCAAGTGTACCACTCTGCAGTTCTGTGGATCTGGGAGCAGTGAGGATGTTACTTTGTATCTCTTTGAAAGAGTTCTTTGGAAAGTTAAATGAAATAAATGGATAATGTTTATAACTTATTTGGGCATGGGTCTTTTTCTTCTGTTTTAGGTGTTGTTTGTCTCTACTTGGGTTTCTATTTTTCAAAAGGTCTCTTAAAGGTTTCTGGGAACTCACTTCCCAGACTCTCCTTGAACTCAATACACTCCTGTCTCAGGCTTGAGTGGTGGGATTATGGGTATAAGATGCTACCTGAACCTATCTTCACATTTGAAGGGCTATTGGGTAGAAGAGGAGGCTGAGTTATGACCAGCAGCCTGGGGAGGCAGATAATATGTCAGTATAAGGAAGGACTTTCTATTAACAAGTATGGGACCAGTCCAGCACTGGACCAAGCAATAAAAGAGTACCCTATCTCTGCAAGGCTATGTACCCAATCAAAGTCACTAAAAACCAATGGGCATTTCTACACAAATGGGAGTTTGGATACATTGTTCCTAAGGTTGCCCTTTTAGCTTTGAGTCCCTTGGTTCCTAAAAGGGTCTTGGGGTCCATCTGAAGGGATGTGGTCCAGGGATGGCCTGCTTATAGAGCTACCTGAAGTGGCACAGCTGTTCTTCTGCTTCGAGTTCTGTCGGGATTCTTTCATCCAGGGGAAGATCTGCTTGCTGATGGTGGATGAAGAGCTAGAAGCATTGGGCCCACTCTTGGTCTTCTTGGAAGGCACTCCGCTTCCAGGATTGGTGGGTGAGGATGGGGGCAAGGTGGGTGGTGGAGGAGGAGGTTGTGGTGGCTGTTGCTCTGAGTTCAGACCTGGAGGTTGGTTGCTACCACCCCCACCCTGGCTGTTCCCAGTGCCAGGCCTCATGCAGCTACCATTGAGTTCAGCTCCTTTGTGGGCTGGGGCTCGGAGAGGTGCCGAGCTCTGGATGGAGCAGGCAGAACTTGGGTAATCACTGTCCAGGGAGTTGGTGGCAGCAGGGGGTGGGTAGGGCTGATGAGGAGTGCTGTAGCCATATGCATCAGCAGCTTTGCTGTATCCATAGCCTCCAAAGAGTCCTGGGTTCTCATAGTATGCAGCCTTCTGCATGGTGCACTCAGGAAGCTCCAGGGCCTGCTGACCCTGCTCAAATAACATTGACTACCACTGTCTCCTTATTCACCAAGGCCAGGGTCTGCTGAATCTTGAGAGAGCTGGGCCAGCTCCCAGGCTCCAGGTAACCTGCCAAGAAGAAAAGTGAAAGATCCTAGAGGGACTGTCATTGGCAAGACCAATCAAGATAGAAGGCCTAGAGCATGCTCTCAGCTTCCCATTCATTCACCTTGAAGGGGAAGGATAGGCAAAGTTCTGGACTGGGGGTTTTATGGGGCTCAATTTATAGAAACTCTTGAAAAAGTTGGAAATTTTCTCCTAAATGTAAGAAAAGACCTTTCCTTCTCCTGAGCTCAACTTTAACCTAAGGAAGGAGCTCCTTCCAACCCATGATTCTCTTGGAGTGCTGTCTTTCTCCAAGATTGTCAACAGAGATTTTGAGACTGCTCAGGAAACCATTTGTGACTGGCTGATTCTTTCCCTAAACTATGAGCTCCTAAAAGAGAGGGATTATGTTTTATTCATCTACATACTGTTAGCATTAAGCACAGTGCCCTGCATGTAGTAAGTGCAATAAATGGTTATTGACTAGCTGGGTGAATGGGTCACCATCAGTGTTTGGATAATCCTGGGGTTTGGTTTTGCTTGGTGCTGGAAATCAACCTCAGGGCTTGGTGTGTGCTATGTGGGGTCTCATATCCCCCCAAACCAGTGTTTTGGTAGATGAAAGAAAAAGTCCCACTGCACACCCAGAATTCCCGGAGCTTCCTTCAAAAGTATCTTTTCTCAAAAATGGTGTGATCTTGTCTCAAAATCACACCATCTTTTTTGAAGACCCAGACAGTCCACTTGGATGGCAGGGTGAGAATCCACACACTTAGTTCTCTGGGTCAGCAATATGAAATCTATGGTGTAAAAAATTAGGCAGTAAAAAGCAAAGAAGACTCAAAGACTCCCAGACTTACTTTGAAGAAAAAAAAGTTATTTCACCACACTTTTCCACACCCCTTACTTTGTCCTCTTCCTACTTTTAGAAGGGTGTCCCTGAAAATGGGTCATCTAGATTTTGAAATGTTTGTTGTGTGACTAAATGGTGAGTACTGTCATAACTTTATGATTTTCCTTTGGATCTTTACATAAACAGATATTGTTATTGACCTCTGCTCTGGATCTTCCATTCTGCCCCACCTCCCATCCAACCTATAACCAATGAGAGAAGTTCTCATGACATGATGAATGGACCCAGAATGAGAAGGATGGGGGGAATAGGAAAAATTCTTCCCCTTTTGTATGCCCCGACTCTTCATGGGGGATGCTTTTCCCACCCTTTCTGAAAGATTCCTGAGGAGTTAATGTATAACTAATATCATTCAATCACTTTTGTCTGTTTGATAAAGAAAACTCACTGGTCAGCTTTCTGGTTTTAATTCTTGATCTCATCTTTCAGACAAGGTTTCTTTCCAAAAACTCTCCCTGGCTTCCATCATTATGAGAGAACCTATCATGTAACTTCTGGCAAATCAGATTTAAACACAGAAACCAAAATACTTCTACAGTAATTTCCCCAGAAAGCCCAATTAACTTCAAAAACTCTCCAAATTAGCCTTTGTTTGGCAGTATTGTCCCCCCACCTTTTTTTTTTTAGGAATATAAGTAAATATGTCATTTATCTTGATGAGAGATGGGCCCTTCCCAGTAGGTTACAGTGATACATAAATGTGTGCAGTTAAGATATCTACCTAACAAATTTAGACTAATTCATCTGATTAGTTTTCAATAACAATCTCTGACTGCTAGAGTTACCAAACAGCAAATGGACAGTTAAGTCCTCATTCATGACTCACATTTATATGTTTGCCCCAGGTCAAAGAACCTGGCATGCTGGCTTGCTAAATTCTAGGGCTTTTCAGGGATCATGCTTACTTCTGGATGTCTAAATGGTCACATCAGACTTCTGAGACCACCAGAATTTGCTGCTGCTTTGTCATTCCTTGACAACTGTGGAAGCAAAACATCCCGTCCTACCTCTTTGTTGACCAAGTTTGTCTTGGAAGGTGGACCAGTCACATTAAACTAGATTCTTGAGGAACTAAGCAAGCCTGTGGGACAAATGTCTTTGCATATTACTTTTGCTCTGTGGCATGTCCCTAGAAAACCCTCTCTATAAAAAAAGACTCAGAAGTACAGCTAGAGCATGCAACCAGAGTCATCTCCTGCCTGTTTACACTGTCTTAAGGAATTTCCAGACCTACTTTATGGCCTAATGTCCATTTCTCTACAAGCAAAGGTAGCAACTGTGTTGTTCTCTTTGGGGGAGGGAAGAAAACTGTTCGCAGCACCCACAAGACAGAGCCCTAAAGAAGCCCCTCTTCCAA
Source organism: Grammomys surdaster (assembly GCF_004785775.1). Lineage (NCBI taxonomy): Eukaryota > Metazoa > Chordata > Mammalia > Rodentia > Muridae > Grammomys > Grammomys surdaster. The sequence continues at coordinate 9,756,676 of NW_021604594.1, forward strand.
AGCATGGTGACCTGAGAATATTGTTACAAAACTGAAAAAAAACCAGTTTATTTCTTTCCAGAAATCCCTACTCCTTGTGAACTCTGCTTGAACCTAAAAAGCAGGGCTGGGTCATAAATCATCTGGACAATGGTCAACTGTTCAGTGGCTCATCTTTTCGATCACCCCCCCCCCAGGCTTTCTTTTCTCACCCTTTGGTACCTTTGCTCATTTGAGCACCAAGACCCAGATGCTTGGGGGGGGGGCAGGGGAGGGGCCGTTTGGCCACACTTCTTACTTTGGTCCTCTCCCTCCTCCTCTTCCTTCTCCTCTTCCTCCTCTTCCTCCTCCTCCTCTTCCTCCTCCCATCCACCCCCCACCCTCACTCCAGCCCGAGGAATGGGACTGTGAAGCCACTCAGTCCCCTGGAGCACCCCGGACCTCTTAGGGAAGAGTCTCCAAACAAACAGGCTAGTCGTTTTCCAAAGTCCCTGGAAGTTACCCAACTCAATTTGGAGGCCTAAAGGCAAGCCCAAGACAGGGCCAAATGGTTTCCAACCGGAAGGAAGGCCAGACACCCTCTCAGAGCTCCTACCACTTATTCTCCAGCCATGCTGGCCCGCCCAGCTGGCCTAGCCTCAGAAGCACTGGAGTCCTGATACTTGCTCACTGCACTTAATTCTGCCCAGATCAATACCTAATATGATACCGAATAAATAAAAGGCGCTCACAGCGGCCAGGGGACAGGGTTATTAAGCAGCTGGAGCTCTCTCGGTGCATATCAATGCACCTGTCATTGTGGTTTGTAACAAAATTTATGACTGTGACCACGGCAGCAGTAAACGCTTCAGTAAGGAATGAAAAGAAAAACACTTCCCAAGGCCCGGCACTTTTCAGAAGTGGAAAGCAGGCTCCGCGTAGGAGGCAGCACAGCAAAAGAATCCCCTACTCCGCACTTTTCCCCGTTTACACACTCTGCGTGAGAGCTGCGGGATTATATAAAGTGGCCGGCGCCAGCCTGGCCTAGTAGCAGCTGTGCTCGGCAGCCCGAGTTGGAAAGAGAGGATCGCAAGCCCGGCGGAGGACCACAGACCTGCTGCCCGCCTGGTCTGGGACTCTAGGAGACTCGATGGATGCCAGGCGTTCGCTCGCCCGCCCGCGGCGTCTGCGGGAAGGCCGCCGGAGAGGGAGGCTTGGGCTGGGAGGGAGGCCACAGCCTTTGGCTGTGTCTAGCGCTGCTGTGGTTGTGAATAGCGGACCACCACCGTCAGTCGGTGCCAGTCTTGAGTGTCAGAAGTGGGAGGTGATGGGACACTGCTTGGGTCAGTTTCTCTTGAAAATCGTGGAAGTTTAAATTGATCTAACCTCCACTCCCTATTTTGCCTAACCCGGGTCTTCCAATAATAACCCACGGATCTCATCCTGGAGGCCACGACTTTTACTGGGCACTCTTGTTAATTCAGTGAAACGGAGCGATGACACTCTTTGCCCTGGTGGCTTTGCCACTTCTGGGAAACCAGTCTTCAGCGGGTTTGCTGAGAAGAGAATTGACTGCTCACTTCTCCCGACCCCTCTGCCTGAGCCTCTTCTGCCCTTTGGGAAGCCCAGGACGCCCATTCTAAATCACTCCTGTTTAGGTCGGATAACTCAGTACTGTAACATACCCTGCATTTAAGACAGCGGACGCACTCTATTAAAGCGCCATAAATTTGAAGGCCGATGATCGGTTCTCATGTAACAGGCGGCAGTTCACACTGAGGTGATCCACTTCAAAGCCACCCTTTGTTTTACGTCTTGATGTATGAATCCTGGGATGGCTACCTTGAGTTGAAGGGTAGGGGGCATGAAAATGTAGCGCAGATTATTTGTTTATTTAAATCACCCCACTCACCACAATTTTGCATGTGTATTTTCTCGAATTTTATATCTAACTCTTTTTTTTGTAGGCTCTTCCGTTTTCTTGGGTATTCTGTGGAAGCAGATCTGGAACAAAATGGAAAACTCAGTAACGGCCGGTTCTGGCTTACAAACATACCAGGAGAGCCTTTACCCCCTTTAAGGGTGTCATAATCAATGTGACTATTGTATGTGGTGCCTGCAGCTATTCCAGACGCTTTGGCCCCAACAGAATGAAGACACAGTTGGATCCAGGGGAGCTTGAGGGCAAAAATCTTTGGCTGAGTGGGGGAGGGGAGAGAGAACCTGGTCATGAGGAAAGGACCAGGGGGTGAGCCAAGTGGGTCAGCCCTCTCAGAGAAGCCCTGAAAGAAGGTGGGAGGAAGCTTACAGGTTAGGGGAACAGGAAAGGAGGGTAGATTCGTAGGCGCACCTGGGTGGATGTTACTGGAGCTGCCCCCTCAGGGCCGGAGTAAACCGGGAGTTAGGCGCTAGCTATATCCTGATTTGGACGTTATATCTCTGACTCAACTAGCTTTTCTGGATGTGTTAGAGAATACTCACACCATTATGGGCCTGGGCCGCTCAGTTCTAGGTCGGGACTAGGCCATAAACCGCCTAAGAAAGCAACAACCTTCCCTATCTCCAACCCCAAACTACGACCAAGCCAAACTGCCCGCCACTGAGGCGGCTCAGCATGCGCTGGCCTCCGGTCAGGTGGAAGGAGGGAGACTCAGTCTCTCTCTTGCATCTGCCCTGTGCAATTTGTCGACTCAGTAGTTTGCAAACACTAAACTGTGCCCGGGAAAACCCCACACAAAGCATTCAGGGCGCTTCTAAAGACTAGAGAGCATAGCCATAAGCCTTTGAAGTGACCTTTGGCTCATGCTGCAATAACTCACCCCTTAATGAACACCCAACGGAAGCGCCTCAGAGAGATCCCAGCCCGGTAGGACTCCTAACTTCCAGCCCTGACTTCAGCTTCCCAGACGACCTGGACTGGGGAAGGATCCTCATTTATCTGCTTTATACACTCCAACCCTCTTGGTTGGGCCCACGAGGGTGACAGTGTAGGTGCAGGGGTTATCAGAATGCTCAGACCGGTGGCCTCAGTCCCCAGACTGTTTTATATAATACAGTCGCTTGGACAGACATCAGCCTTCGCAGCTTTATCACTTTTATTTATGTTTTTAGAAGGGCTTCTTTAGAAGTAGGATCACCCCCTGAGAAGAAGAGCCTCGCGGTCCCAACGCATGTAGCTAAATTTTGTTTTCCAGGCTCTGAGGAACCCGGTAAGTTCGTGCCTGGGCTTTCTATGGTGAGGGGTGCTCTCTGAGCTCTGGGTACAGGGGTCTTGGGAAGTAGAAATGGGAAAGGATCCCAAGTTAGTTAGTTGGGTCACAAGCAAAACATCCTTCCCCCACCCCCAGAACTCTCTTCTGCGTTTCCTCCCCTGCCTTGCTTCAAGCCACGCAGCACTGGCCTAATTTTTGGCTTTTGGGTTCTCCCACTCATGGTCTGAACTGGGCTGGCTTCGTCCTGCCTGAGTTTCAACACTTTTCACAGCCAGAAACTTCAGAAGCAGAAGGGAGTCTTGTCCGATAGCTGACGGGAGAAGATCTGACCCCAGACATACCCCTATACCCCACCCACCACCAGTACTCAGGGAAAACTCTTCAGGATAGGGCCAGGGTAGAGCCTTGGTGGGGATTATTGAAAATTTCGGGGGAAGTTGTAAGTGAATGTTCCATGGGGCCAAATGAAATGCTGCTTGCAGTAATTGGATTCAGCTGACTAAGCTGGCAGGCTTGCAGCTCCGAGGCAATGAGCAAAGAAAAATGTCCACCGACTTCAAATTCTGATGGAGCCTAGTGCAACTGATTGACAAAACAACTTTTCCTGCTCCCTTTGATGGTTAGGACCTTGGAACTCAGTTCTCTTCCCACAGGAGACTGTCCCAACTTAAATTTAGACAGTGCTTCTGGCTTTGGGGTTCCGTCTCTGGGGTAGTCCAGTACAATATGGTCCACTTCTGCTCACAGGGCCACTCACTGGTGCCTTGGTTGGGGGAAAGACCTGTGATATTTGTCTTCTACACTTCTAGCCTGAAGCCACGAGGAACAAGTCAACAAAGGATATGAGGAATGCAGGAACCAATATGATTTAGCCTTCACCACGTAGGGTTATTTGGAGGGAAGGATCCAGAAACACTAAACCTGTTCATCATTGTAACAGCTAAAGCCAATGCTGATGAGACCCTGGAGAACCCTCTTAAACTCCTCAGGGTAGTTTTTTTTGGGGGGGTGTCTTTAATTCAGAGAGGTTTTAACTCCTATGGGGGAACATAGGAAGCCAAAAGCAAGAGTTAAAGGCTGAGTGTGTGGAGGTGGCTTCCAGAACAATACAGGGAGCTGGCTGGCCACACAGTTTATTTTAAATATGGATAAATCAACCCTCCTGCACCCAGCCCAGCAGCCCAAGACACAGAATTAATATGATGTTCCATCTTACTTTGGCAGTGACAGTGTAAAAAAAAAGTCTCTTTTTTATTCATTCCATTTTCAGCCCATTCTCATAACTACACATTTACCCTCAAAATACTAACTCCAGCCCCTAGTCCGCTTAACAAACCTATTCCTCAAACTGCTACAAGCCCCCACCCCACCCCCCAAAGCTGCCGGCCACCCTCCAAGCCTGGTAAGGTAGTGTCCTCTTAACCTTTTGTAGGCGGGGAATGTCCCCATAAAAGCGCACCTCGTTCCGATTAATCACCGTCCTCGATGTATATGTAGAAGTGTATGTAGGTCTGCGGGCTGCCTCACCAATTGGCAATAATCAAGATCACAGATTACACAAAATAAATCATATTTAGTATCCCGCTCAGGGCAGCAAACAGCCCTGTGCCCAAAGATTTCCATTTTGTCATGCAATTGCTTACCTGGATCCCAATTTATCATAAACCTGGTGTCCTCGGTCTCAGAGTGGGCGCCAGTGGGGGGCAGAGCTAGCCTTCCCCCTTTGTCTGCAGACAACAGTGTCCCAACCCTGGTCTTGCGCGCTTGCAGACTCGGCCATATACCAGAGCACACGGAATTCCCGGTAGAACGGAACCAGGCTGAGGTTCAACTACCAATAAACGCTGGAGGAACGACTTCGTAGTCCCCAAGCTAGCTTCGCTTGCGCTGTTCGCCAGTCCGTCCACCCGCCCGCCGGTCGGCTCCCAGGCCCAGAGCGGCGGCCACTGGCTCCCCCACCCACTCCTGGGTTCCTGCCCAGCCCTCCCAGGCCCCCCAGAGCTTGGGGTTTGTTTTGCTTTCGGACCGTGGTCCTTTCTGAATTTGGAGAGAGAGCCCCGGAAACCCCCTCATAGTCGGGAAATACAGACGCTGCCTTCAAATGCAAGCATATTTGTTCACGTGACCCCGAGGGAAGATTGTACTGATTGAGGCTGAAACTTTCACGCCATCCAGCCCAAGAGCTCAGCCAGGCCTGGGGGCTGGGAGGAGGGGCGCAGGAAGCTTGGGACCCAGGCGCTTCCCCCGGAGCAGACACTGGTGGGTAAAAAAAGGAAAGGCTCTGTCCTCGCAGCTTGGGATCAGTGCAGCCACAGCCTGGCCCAATGCGGTGGGATGGAGACTTGAGAATCTCTCCGGGCAAAGACCTCTGACCCCGACCCAGCCTTCTGCTAGACCAACCAGTGGATTAGACATTTTAAAGGTTGCCTCTTAAAAGCCTTTCCGGAACAGGGCTATGGAACAGAAGCCTCGGATTCTTCGGTGTCCTGTACTTCACATCTGCATGCACCTAGACAAGATGCCCTGCCCGTCCGCCTAGGCTGATAACGTACTATCCCCACTCCCTGCCAGACACTTAAGTTGGGTCACAACACCCGATCCTGCCTTAAGGTGGGACCCGTTGGTTCTCAACTCTAGCCTGTCACCCTGCCACCACTGATTTTCCTTGAGGGCGCAGGCTGGGGTTTGCAGACTCAGCAGGCAAGCTGCCACTTCTGAGACAGAAAAAAGAAATCGCCTAGCAGCAGGGCAGGACCCCAGATGACCTCCTTTCTCGGAGCCCCGAGCACTCCACTCAAGTCCTTTGGGGTCTGGAGCCGCCTAGGTGAGGAGTCCCTGCCCACCTTGATCTGAGTGATTCCAGATCGGATCGCAGCCAACAGGATCCCGCAGGCCAAGCAACAGCCAAGCCGCAGCTTCCCGCTTCCTGCGGTACCTCCAAGAGGACAAGGGGAACTACTGAAACGTGCTTACCTGGGATAAGGAGATTTCTATTTTAAAATAACTGTATCGAAACACGAGTTCGCCACTTTGCAAGTGGCTAGAAGAGATTTGCAGATATTCTGCGTGTGGGAAGACGAGTTAAGCAAATCTAGGCCAGCACTCGCTCGTGGATTGTAGCGAGCTCCTAAACTACCTTGGTCAGGCCTCCCCTCGCCATAGAATCTCACACTGTGGGAAACTCCGAATTTGGCTTTCTGAGAGTTTCTTTCTTTTCTTTTCTTTTCTTTTCTTTTTTTTTTTAAGCGGTTCTACCACGGAGTTGCTGCTCTGATATGGCTTGTACGGCCTCCTACCCTCCTAAGAGAGAAAGTGCCCCAAAGCCATAAATGGCTACAGGGATAGGGAAAAGAAAAAAGGTTCTGAATACCCAATACAGAGAAGTCGGCAGGTCCCATAGGAAGTCACTGGACCCAGCTCCCAAACTTGACAGGGAATTCCTTCCTTTTTGTTCACCCGTCCCAGCCAAGGATCAGGCCCACTTGGGGTGCTTGTCGCAAAGGACCATAGGCTGTCCCCACTCCACCCCCATTCAGAGGACCCCGCCTCCAAGCCTCCAGCCAGGGGTTGAGCTTGCGGGCCCCCGGCAAGTGTTAATCCTCTGCCAAAGAGGGGGGCTGCTTTGCGGGAATTTGTCTCCAGGAAAGGATCTAAGCCTTCTTCAATCGGAGCATATGTTCATAGAGCAATAAACCGGAAAGATTTACAGTCCTCGCCCGGCCCCCAACAGCCTCACACCCTTTCAGGAATTACTTACGATGATTTATCACACCAACCACGGCAATTGTCACACTGATAAAATAGCCGGGGCCTGTGCCCGCCAAGCCGGGCCTTTGGAGGCTGTTGGCGGCCCAGCCCCTAGTGAAGCTGGGGAGCCGTTTTGTGGGTTCCTTTCTAAGCCTACAAGGGGATGTCTGACTGGATTGAAGTGGGTGGGGTGAGAGGGACGACGATTCTCATTGAGAAAAATGCAAGCAGAGAAAGCACCCGGAATTTGCGTGCAGGAGTCACTTGCTAAGCACATAAACATTTGTCATCTTTGAATAATTGAATTAATGTGTTATTGTTTGGATGTATAATTCATAACGGGGGAAACTTTGTTGCTGTCCTGACTAGAAATATACACATACCAAAAATTTAAAACACACACACACACACACACCCCTAAACAACCACCACACAGAGGTGCTTGCCGAAATCCTTCTCAAAGTCAATGGAGGCAAAGCACAGATGTTGGGAGGCGGGTAAGGAGGCGTATGAAAAGACTATCCACTGAGACACCCAGACCAGAGCTTACAGCTAAAGGAAAAGAATGTTTGCTACTTGCCCCCACCCCAGGGACAAAGCTAGCTGGGATCGGGTAGGACCAAAGCAAAGCCGCATTTGGGATGTCAAATCTTGGAGTGAGGGGGAAAAGAAGCTAAAATGGTAGCAAGAGACCCTATCGCTTTTGCAGCTGGCAGCAGCCTTCTCTTCCTCGGAGGCTTCCCTTTGCCTGAGTTGCTCTGACTTGGGAGGTGGAGGACTTCTTTTTGTTTTGTTAGATATTCAAAAAGGGAAAAAATTGCAAATTCAAAACTAAAGAGGAAGCAAAGACAAACTGCGTGCTGGGCGACCAGCAGCTGAGCTTGAGGTGGGAAAGCCAGGGAGCGAGAGAAGTAGCTTGTCATTATCTGTTGGTTAAAACCTGCCTGGGGTAAAATTTCAACTCGATTTTATAGCCTTCTATTATGACGCAAAGAAAAAATTTACGAGCCTAGCTTGAAAAGGGGGCCGGGGCTTTTTCCTCGCTGGTTTAAGAATAGGCGGCAGATGCGGTGACAGCGACCATTGTTCCTGGTAGACACAGGCGACCGAGCAACCTCGGCCCGCGTGCGCCAGGAGTGTCCCCAGCCGGGCGGGTTTTTTTTTTTTTAAACTCCTGTTGTCTGGGGAGCAGCCTGTGCGCACCCTCACCCCTTACACCCTCACCCCTTGCACACCCTCACATCCTCATCCACACCTTTTCTCTCTCTCTCTCTCTCTCTCTCTCTCTCTCTCTCTCTCTCTCTCACACACACACACACTCACACACACACACACACACACACACACTCGGCCGCCCGTAGTAATTTTTCATAAGTGCAAAGCTCCGCTGAACCAAAGGTCACCATCCAAGCCACTAACAACTTCTGACCGGCGCGCTGTTCCAAACCAGAGAAGCAAAGGCAACTATTTGTCAGCGGCTCTGACAGCTAAGTTCATTAAGGATTGAAATCTGATGAAATAAAAGTCGCCCAAATATTTACCTGCGGGCCGCGCTCGGCGCCCGGGTCTGCGGGCACAGGGGGCCCCCCTCGGCGGGCCGTGTTCTCGGGATCCCTGCACTTTCCAAGTCGGAGAGAGCCCTTTGCGTGGCAGATTAATGACGACTCCGTGTTTCTTAAGGGACGTGCTGAATTAATTATTTCGCCAATCACGTGGTCGCGACTTGTAGAAATCTATTCTTATCATCTTCCTCGCACTTTGAAAATTCTCCGGGTTATGAGCGGCCCTCCCCTGACTGCCGCCGAGCCCCCGGCCTCCCAGCCCGGCGTGGGGGGTAGGGAGGGCTCCCCAACATGGCGCCGTCTGCCGAGGGTCCGATTTACTGTACTGTACTCAACGGGCTTAGCTATGGACTCGCTTCCATCTCATCCCTGCCGGTGATTCAACACACACAGTAGTATTGATGTATTGGTAGGCACAGGAGGAGCCATTAACCAGAAGACGGGCAGAGGACAATCATAAAATGTGTCTGAATATTTAAACTTCTGTCTGCGCACTTATAAATACACATGTCCACGCGTCTGGAGCGAGCCCTTCCATATATTAAGGACATATGTCCTACTTTATGCATCCTGCTTATTTCCTGTCTTCAGCAATACACCCCCTATCTATTTTGGAACTCCTATCTTGGCCCCCTCTTCAAAGCCGAGGCCAAGATGTGGGAAATCCCTCGTGATAAAAATAGTGCGTGGTACTTTTTATAGTAGAGAGTGTTTATTGCTGTCTGAGGGCCAAGAGAGGTGCAGAGAAGGAGGGGATAGGTGTTGGAAACACCAGAGGGGTTCAGTAGCCCCAGAAAACTGGGAGTCCAAGATGGGAGGCCAGCCAGGTCAGGTCAGAGCAACAACCACCAGCCAATCCTGGCTGGGCCCAGAAAAAGCATGCTCACCCAACCTCTGGAGAGTGCAAAGGTTTCTCATGCTCACTCTGAAGGAGATCTAAAAACCGAGCAGGACCAAAAGCCAATTTGGAACCCCTAGAACCCGAGCTAGTCTTTCAACAAACACTGCCCTCCACCTTGCAGTCTGGATTCCACTCAGGCTCTCCACTGCTCACAAAACATAGTAGCCAAATTGGGAGTAGAAGGGGAGTGTGAAATTGCTAAATCGTGAGTGACTTAACTTACACACCACAGGCTCCAAATAAATGGGTGTCTAATTTATTGCAGAAAATAAGCAGAGGAAATGTTTATAATGAAAAGAGTCTCTAACAAGGCACCAAACAGGAGGGAGATTTTACTACACCTTTTTATTATTTCAAATATAGATCAATGAATTACATCAAAACTACAGGCGACAAATAGTATAAATAAGACTTTAATCAGTGGCAGCAAAACATGGTCAGTCCTATTTTTAAAAGCGTCTTTTGTGAGCAGACTCCAAGGGGCTGACTCCCGATGTCATCTCACAACAAAAGGCTGTAAAGGGACAGTGAGATGGGAGTCAGAGGCGCACTGTCCTCGGCAAACACTCCATTCCTCAACCCCAGGCACAACCCCAACACAGGTTCTAAAACACCCAAACAAATGCTTCTGGCTCATATTTGGGGAGAACAAACTGGAAATAAATAACAACAAATGGGCACTGTAGCCTTTCCACAGCTTGCTTTCTCTAGAGAATGTTCCCAGATGGAGACCTTCCTGCTCTAGGTGACTAGGGTGGGGGCAGGGGCCACCTCTTTCCTAGTCCACTCCTTTGGGCCCAAATGGGTAGGTACAAGAGCCAGAATAAGACTTTAGGACTAGTAACTGCTCTCTGGGCCACGCAAGGGCCATTAGCATTTCAAAAGACAACCCCTCCCAGTTGAGAGGAAGAGCTGAGATTTATAAACAAAGAAGTTGTTTCTCAGCTCAAGTTAGTTTCCTAAGTAGTGGGCTATGTTTGTGAAGAAGCTGGAGTTTTCTTCAGGAAAGCACACTCTTGGCTTTTGGCTTTTCTTTGTGGCAGGAGGAAAGAGGAGTAGTATTTGGTCTGAAGCTGGATGGGTAGCCAGAACTTCTGAGGAGAGGGAAAAATCTACATAATAATCTCCATAGTGGCTATATAGTTGAATATTGTGAAAATATACACTCCCCGCCCCAAGGACATGGTTCAATATATGCTTAGATTTGGCTTTTAGGAAAGACTAGTAACAATTTTCCAATTGGCCTAAGGATAGCGCCTCTTTTCAAATGCTATATCCAAAGACTGCCTCCATGTTACAGGGAGGGGAAAAAAAAAGAGAAGGGTAGTTAGAGTCCAAAAGGTTAAGGGTTTAGAGGTCAGTCCTCCAGGCTGAAATACAGCTAATCGAACAGAAAATTTGTCCTCTGGGTGAACCTGATTCTGTAATTTAGCCGAACTTCAGTAAAATACCTTTTCAGCTTCTCAACGTGAGGGCGTCAGAAAAAAGACGTCTTAACTATGTATGAACTCTGTGCTTTTTGTCACAGAAACAATGACGCAAATAATGCAGGAATATCCATCTTTAATATCCCGACATGGTGATATTCAAGTATTGCCATGTGCAAGTCTGAGAGGCAGGCTCACCCCAAGGAGGAACAAAGAGCTTTCCCCAGGGTCTAATACAAAAGACCAAGGTTTGGAAGACACTTCAGAGAGTAGAATTTCAGCCTAGGGACTCCAGTGAATCCCTGCTCTCAGCTCTCAGCAGACATAGAACCAAAGAACAGGCCTTTCCCTTCTCCATCTAAGTCCATTTTAAAAACAGCCACTGAAACTTTCTAAAGTGTCCTGAAATCCTGAAAGTAATACCATCACCATGGATCATAGAATTAAATTTTAAGCTCACCCTTCCCTTATTTCTTACTTTTGTGGGGGGTAATTGCAACCAGGGGTTTCTGTTTGGAGTTTTGGGGTTCAAACTTTCAAAGACTTGTTTCATTTGACTATATAAACCCTGCCATTACCTCTGACCCCTCTCCTTCTTATTCTAAAGGGTTAGCATTTTTAAGAAAATGAGATTTGAACTTTTCCAGGCATGGAATAAAAATAAATATTAAAAACATCCTTTTTGTTTGAGATTGTTTTTAAGTTTACTATCTTCAAGGTAAAGAAGTGCCCGAAAACTTTCAGAGTTTTACAATTTCTGCTTCTAATTAATGTTTCTTTAAAAAAAAAAAACTTCAAGGGAAATCCCTTTAAGATCAACTTCTGTGGGCTTCTAGAATCTACTAGTTTCATTTTAAAAATAAGCCTTCCTTACCTACCCATTCTCCTCCTATGCACAGCACCACTCCCCATTTAGGCCATACTCAGAATCCTATAAAATGCTGCTATTTGGGGTAGTAGGAATCTAGTTGGAATAGAAAATTCAGACATTATCTGATGACCCAGAGCATATAGGTTTTGTTTTCTTTCCCCAGAGGAAAATATTAGACCATTTGTTTCTTTCTCCACCCCCCCCACCTTTCTTCCAATCACCCAGAACTGCCTGTAAACAAGGTTCTGCAGAAGCACATGCAGGAAGAACTGCCTGTAAACATGGTTCTGCAGAAGCATATGAAGGAACACATTTTCAAAAAACCCAGGTTTCCTGGATCCTTGGCTTCCCTCTTGAAGGGTTAAGGGCCTCCTCCACATCTCCAGGGTGGGTGGTGGTAGGAGGGAGGAGCTCAAAATCCGGAATAGGGCCAGAAAAGAGTCCACAGCATTCTAATCCAGTCCCCTGAAGCTTAAGCCTATTCACCATCCTAAGGTTTTTGGCACGCAGGTGTCAGTTATTTCTGTACTCCATTCCCCGAACAAATAAATATTTAAGCAAATATAATCTAAACATAAAATAACCCGTTTCCACTTCCTTCTTGGATTTATTTCTTTGGGCATGGAGCAAATCATTTGTTTTTATCACAGAAGAAATTCTATAGATAATCCAGAAAGTTCTGAGATTCTGGCTCAGCCTCTCCTGCTTGCACTGAAAGCACTTAGCACTGGGTGCTAGCTAGCCCTCTGCCTCAACTCCCCCACAGTTACTAAGCCACGTAGGTCCCTGGAGGGGTGGTGTGGAGGAGAATGTCCCGGTTCACTCTGGGATAAAGCCTCCAACTTTCATTTGCAAATTCAAAATCCAACAGCAGAGATTTTCAGAGTTTAATGACTCGCCAAGGGTTTACTTTCTCAGTAGCTCCTGCCATGATAATCTACTTAAAGAAGCCCGCCCACCCTCCCACCCTTCCCCACTTTAGGGAGGGGGCTGCCCTCGGGCAGGATGGTAACCTAGTCCGAGGGCGGCCTGCAGGTCCCAGGTCCACCCCCACAGTACCTTAGAGCCCAGTGAGGTGACAGCAGGCCCCGCCTGCACCCGCAGCTTCGCCTCAACCTGGAGTGCAAGAAGGGATGGGCCCAGGGTCCCCACTTCTATAAGGTCGTCAGGTCCGTATGGTGGTCCTTGGCCATTGGTTGCAAATGCTGGCCGGGGGCAGCTGAAGAGGAGCAGGAAGATGAGGAAGAAGACCTGCCCTTGGTGTTGGGCAGTTTGTGGTCTTTTTTCCACTTCATCCTCCGGTTCTGGAACCAGATCTTGATCTGGCGCTCAGACAGACACAGGGTGTGAGCGATTTCAATCCGACGGCGCCTGGTCAGATACCTGTTAAAATGAAATTCCTTTTCCAGTTCTAGGACTTGCTGTCTGGTGTAGGCCGTCCGGGAACGCTTGGGCTCCCCACCGGTGTAGTTGGGGTTCACTATGAGACAAAACAGACAAGGCAGCCAGGTCAGAGCCCGGCCACTAGTTAGGCCCCAGACTTGCCTCTTGCCCTCACTTCCTGGCGCGTCTCGCAGCCCTCGGGCCCCCCCTGTACTCCAAGCTGGCCAGCTTCCTCCCTCCCTTCTTCTCCCTAAACATACACTCACTCCCACCCAACCTCTTCCATGCACCCACTCCCCACGCTCACAGGTCCTCAGAGGTGCTCCCTTGCCCCTGGCCCACCAAGAGCTCGGGATCTCCAACATTTTGGAAAGGCCCTTCTCTTGCTCTACGTTCCCTCTGCTGTGGAAATGAAGTCCTCCCCCACCCCACCCCCATCCCCACCCCCTTTTGCGCCCACAGCCAAGCAGCCAGCCACATGGTCCCGGCCTGCTCCCTCAGCTATAAAAATTTATGGAGAGAGTAATTGCGGCGCCCAAGGAAGCTTCACAAGCCCCCACCCATTCGCAACCCCTCCGGGGGGCCCAGGCCAAAATATGCGAGCAGGGATGGGGAGGGCTGTGAGGTCGCTGCACCCGCTCCTTACCCGAATTCACGTGCACCTTCTTCATCCAAGGGTAGACCACAGCGGGCTGCTTAAGTGCTGTCCCGGGGGGCGGCTGCTTGGGGCCGGTGGGCTGGCTGCAGGCCCGAGCACCAGGCAGGGGCGCAGGCTGGGGCGCTGGGCACGGCTCTCCCGGGGCACCGTAGTGACTTCCCGGGCCGCTCGGTTCCTGTCCGTGACCCCGCGCTGGCAGCGCTGAGCCAGGCCCGGGCCCGCCGCCTCCGAAGGGTTGTTCACCGAAGTCGGGCCGTGGGTAAAGCCCCGAGGGCTGGAAGTCGGCGCCCTGTGCACCGCTGCCGTAGTAGTCGGCTCCCTGCTCGCCTAGGTAGCCACCCTGCAAATATTCCTCGCACGGAGGAAACTTGGGGTCCACGTACTTAGAGTTCACCATATACGAACTCATGGCCATTAATTTCAGAAGGTAGAAAATACTAATTTTTCTCGTGTTGTCTTTTTTCTCCTTCCATTGGGCCCTCCTACTTGCTGTCAACTGAATAAAGTTGGGCGGCCATGTGACCAGGCCAGCCAATAGGAAGAGAGCATGTTTATCACCGGGTTGGTGAGCATCTCATAATTTTCACAAATTTAACTAAATAACATACGTGTAATCAAGTGACTTGCCATGCCACATTTGAGAGTCCCTGACAGATGTTAATATAGTTCTGATTCTATTCCCAGGACCCCAATTTCTGGCAGGTAATCTTAGCTTTTGTCTTCCACTGACTTTGCTAACCTCCCATTCCCTCCTCACTCACCATCGCCTGAAACAGCCCCCAGAGTGGGCATAGTTCAAAGAAGAGTGAATCCTCCTATTGGGGTGCAAAATAAGGAAAAATGATTGTGGGTAATGTGGCCTCCGGGTTGGGTAGAGTCCCTAAGCAGGCAGCCTGCCCGGCCAGCTGGCAGGAGTCCTGGACTCTGACATACAAAGACCTGTCCTGGCTTTGTCTTCACCAGGGTCACCCAAAAGTTACCAGAGTCTGGCGGACCTGAATTGAGTTAGGCAATGAGTAACCACTATGCTTTTCTGCCAATGGCCAGGCTGGGATGTTTCTAGTTGAAGTTGTATCTTGCTGATAAAGAAGGAGGAGGCCCTCACAGTTCTGGGTCTGGTGGCTGAGGGTTGGGTCAGGTTGGAATGGTGGGGAGGGGGACTTTAACCTTGCCTAAATGTACCCCAACAGTCTCCAATGGCCTTTCCAATTTGTCTTCTCCCCATACAAGGGCTTTAAAGGCAGGTGAGCCCATTTTGGGTACCTTTGTATCTTATGCTCCTTCAGGGCAGGGCTTCTGCTGGAGCTTGCTGGCCTTTCACCTCACTCTCTAATATCCTAAAACCTGGCCCTTTGGCCTTACACTCAGGAAAACACTTAAGTACCTACTGGGACATCTATAGAAGTTTCTCCAGGAAAAGGCTGTATGTCACTAGGCAAAGTCGATCATCCTGGAGTCTAAGGTAATGAAAAAGACAGAGGTGGCTTGCCGGCTCGGCTGCCACTACTCGCCGCGCCTCAGTCTCTGGCCGTGTCGGAGATATATGAAGTTTTTGCATCGACCATATATTCCCCTAGAATCGAATCTGTGACTATGTGGGTACCACACAAATTCGGTTCTACAGGGTATATATAGACAACGTTACAACCTCAGGTCCTACCCATTCAGGCAGCTGCCAGACCTGATTCTCTTCAGCACAGCCACCAGGAACTCCCCAAGCCTGGCATTCAGAGATGGTGCAGGTTGGCTCGGTGACAATTTGCAGCAATGAGTCCCCTCATTCTCTTGCCGTGATCGAGGGGCTACCAAGCAGCTGAGCAACCAGGACCTTCTTCTTAAAAAAAAAAAAGAAAGAAAGAAAAGAAAAAGAAAAGAAGGAGGATTCTTTTTTTCACCCCAGAGATGGCGGCTTTATTGCCCCTTCTCAGAATCCAAATCTCCCGTCCCCTTAGCAAGTGGTGTTTCCCAAAAAGAAGCAAGGGCCCTCAGCAGCAGAAGGGGACTTTTGAAAAAGGCAAAAGGGATATTCTTCACCAACACCGAACCCAAGTTAGTGACCACAGACAGTCCTCCTAGAATTTACCTTCCTGGGCCCTTAGCCCCACCGGACTTTCGAATCCCTCTGCTGCTGCTGCTGCTTCTGCTTCTGCTGCTGCTGCTGCTGCTGCACACCCGGAGGCAGGCGCTGTTTGCGGCCACCGAGCCTCCCTGGGCTGAGACTGTCGAGCTAATGGTGAAGGGCAGGGCGAGGGGTCATTCGAAATCATTTACAAACATATCACAAAGTTTCATTATTTTTGCTTTGCCGACAGCAGCACAGAAGAGTACAAAAGTTCACGAATTTCGCCGCCCCAGCGCCTCCGCTGTCCTGGGCTTGCCCCTCAATTCAGGGCATCTAGAGCCCAGATGCACTCTGGGGCTGGGCTGATTTCAGGGGCAGAGGGATGCCCTGGCCTGGGCCAAGCTTTTGGATGTCTGATAACAGATTGAAGATGTCCACATTTCTAAGTATTGTTTTGATCCCTTCCCCTATAATTCAAAAATCACTTTCAAGCCCCACGCCTTGATTTTGATGGGGTGGAGCAGGAAGACCCCCCCATCATATTTGTCAAAACTGGGTGCTCGCTTTTACTCTGTACTTTGCTTTTCCACACCCTCTTACCATTTCACTTCCACTACTTTGAAGGGATTCCCCGGGTGTCAAGTCAAAAGAGAGTTAAAATCCATTTGTTTAAAGACTCTCCCCAGTTTCTCCTACTGCCAACTCTTTCACCAACAGACCCATGGACAGGCCTTCCTGGGGACACTGGGCCTACCTCAGCTTTATCCAGACACATTGAGGAAGTCCGAAGGGTTGAGTGGGGACCAAGATGAGTACACACATTTTCATATTTGTTAGACATTGTGACCTGCATTTCACCTTATTGCTCGACTTGATCAGACAGGTCAAAGCCAACAAGTTATTGATGAACAAAAGCGTTAAATATTCACCTCCCTCTCAACTGCCCAACAAATGCGTTTGATCTCTCCGGCTTTTTGTGCTGTGTGCAGCTACAAGGCGCCAGATTCGAGTATGCAAGCAAGTAGCCTCGGCAGAGATAAGCACTCACAGCCAAGGGTGCCAAGAATGGGGCGGGGGCAAGACCAGAGAAAGTCTGGGGAGTCCAGCTTTTTCATCCACGGAGTCTGGTTGACTATGTGCAGGCCTGCTTCATAGAAAGAACTACAAGCTGCGAAGAAGGTTTCCACTTCGCCTGGGAGCTCAGCCTCACCAGGGGCCCAGCAAAAAAAAAAAAAAAAACCTGGCCCTGAGCCCAGTCTCAGCTTATCTGACCAGGAGAGGAACACATCTCACAAGAGAAGGAGGATGCCTGGTCCCTGTGGCCCTTATCAATCTACTCTTCCATAAAATTAAACTACCTGGGGTTTGCAGTGAGTGACAAGCCCCTACTATCTCCTTGGCTCTCCTTCTAGTGCCAACCCCTCTAATGACATCCAGAAGATGCCGGTCTGCATTCTCAGCTTCACACTTCAGAGCAAAAGAACTGGAGTCCCTGCCTCTGATCCTACCCAATTCCATTGGACTCTGGGGTAGAAATTCTTCAACTGCAGCTAAGGAGAAACAGAGGTGAAAGAGAAAGTACTCTTCTCGTTCACCCGGTATCCCAAAGCTAGGACTCAGACCAGTGAAGCTAGGACCCAGAAAGGGACAGGAGAGGAATGTCCACATAGGCTTAGTAGTTGTAGCCCTTCCTGGAAGCAGGGCAATCCAATACACCCAAAGCCATCAAAGGTTATATGTTTGTTTCTGTTTGTAATAAATCAATTTTAAAATTAAGACATATATACAGCAAGGGAAGGCTGAGGTAGACTGGGCAGAGATAATAATGGTTGGATTGTAGAGGGGGACCCCGTTGCCTTGGTGTTGATTGGGTCAATCCTAGCAGTTGTGGATGCTGGCCCGCCCGCAGTTCGTTGATAGGGTGGGCTGCTAATTAGCTGCAAGTCCGCTGCACCTGTGCGAGCCAGAGACGCCTGGCAAAGGCCTGCAAGGAGGTCCAGGGAGGTCGGGAAGACAAGGGCGATCCCCTGCGGTGCGTTTACTTGTGCAGGTGACTGTGAACTAGGCCCCAGAAATACTTCCTAAAGGGTCAGCCTGGAGCTTCCAGCCCTCCCCAAGCGAGTCCGTTTTGGCCTGGGGAGGCAGCGCCACTCTGTAACCCTCCCATCTCCGCTACCACCTTCCCCCACCACCTCCCAGCGTTAGCACTGCTCTTACTCGGAAGAAAAGGGAAGGTACTTACAGTGTTTCTCCCTGGTTCTCCTTGATGCTCGGAAACCTGTTGCAATGAGAATGGGGTCACTCAAATCTCACAGGACAATAAAGCAGACATAGACGACATACAGAAAGTGACAAGGCCCAGACACTCCAATACCTAGATTCCTTGCTTCTGGTGACTGCCTTCGGGAACTGCGCTAAATTCTTCTCCGATAGCAACCTCAAAGACTACTCCTAAGGGGTATTAGAGTGTGTCCTGGTCACCTCCTCTACTTCACGCACCCTTGAGCAAAGCCCTACGGGTTTTACAGCCTGACTCAGTCAGCCTGAGGCAGGGTTTCCCCAGGGGGAAAATGGGAAGTCAGAAAATAGGCCTTTGTGCATTTCCTTCTGCCGCAGGCTGGTGGGTGCGGATCCACTGGAGAGCCTGCAGACCTCCTATTTGTCCGGACCCCAATTCTGCTCCCTCTGGGAACAGTTCAACCCTCCTTTTCCAGTTTCAGGTTGGTTTCGAATTCCACCTCAGCGTCCAAACCTGCATTCTACTCAAAGAAGGGGCAGGCACGGCAGGGACATACTTTTCCATGTCTCCAATTCAAAACAGTCATTTCCTTCCGAGGGGGAAATGAGAACCCAAAAGATATCCAGAAAGGAAAATTGAAGCATTTAAAGGTAAATGATCTAGATCTTACAGAAATGGTCTAAAATATGATCTAATTCTATCGGTTTGACACTAATTTGTTAAACATACCTGCAGGAGAGCCTACAGACCGATCAAACAGAACAGTGGTTCCCCAGGCGCTAGTGTCCATCTTCAAGTTTTTAGTCCTCTAGGAACAGAAAGGGGGGGAACCGCTCTAAGCTATCTCAGAGGTGACTCATCTCCACACTTCTCCCTCCCCACCCCCACCATCATTGCTTTCTTCTACTTTTAAAGTAGTTGTTCCACTGCTGAGTGGAGAGTGTAAGTCCTGCTTTGGGGGGTAGAAGCTTTCATTTCTTTCCCAACTTTCCAGGTATACAAAGGAGAGGGAAACGCCAAGATCCCCATTCTATTTATTAAGTTAGGTTTAGGCTAAAATTAAAATTAACTTCGTTAGATAGGCTTTCCTCAAGCAGAGAAGGCTGGGCTCGACCCCCTGCCCCACAACTCTAGAGTTATTGTGGACAAAGTAATAAGTGACTTACTGTTTTTCTTTTCTAGTGGGTAGGGTAGCTTAGAGTAGAGCTGTCTCCTGAGCCCGGCGCTGGCTGGAGCCTCTCACTTGCCTATTGCTGCTACAGGCACCAAGCATCTGCACTTGTATGCTCTTAACCTAATTTATGGTGGGAATTATATTTTGGCTTGTCAACTCTCAAGCCATAAAACAAAGTTTATTGGAATCACGTGCTTGTAAATAGCCACTCAGGTCCCTTCTCTGCAGAACCATAAATAACCTTTGGCTTTAAACTTTTATTCACTAAATAAAGGTTCACTGCAACTGTTCCCTCGGATTTAAATAGTTCCAAATATCCAGAATGCAAGAGAGGTCATATTCATATCAATACCCCGGGCTTTTCAACTTGCATCTTTTCAGAGAACGCTGGTTAAATTGGGGGATAGTGCTATTTGGAAAAGGCTGGTTGGTGGGCATGTCTTATGACTCTTTGGCTGCATTCGCTGTGAGTACCATCAACTCCTTTATTTCAATCATTTTCTAGCATTTGATGTGGTAAGCAGGAAAGACAAAGGCCACTTCTTACTTGCTTATCACAAAAGTTGGAAATTATTTGAGATTTTGCTTGATTCAGTAGAGAAAAGTGGTTAGGAGAGAGGCTGGGTGGCCTTGGGGGTGGGGAGGCAGCTGGGATTAACACTTAGTGTCTTCTGTATTGTTGTGGATGGGGCTTGGTGAAAGTGGAAGACTGCCACATGCCTAGAGGTTTTTATAATTTGCTGAGATCTGAAAGAGAAGTCTTTGCAAGTGACCAAACTGCTTAAAACAGCAAGACTTGGGGTTTGGTGAAGTGAGAAAGTGGAGAACAGCCCCCACCGGACTCTGGCAAGTAAGGCTCTAAAGAAGGTTATAAAACAATAAAACAGCCCTGGTGTGAAGGGCCCGGGTGTGAGGAAGCACAAGAGGCTTTTAAAGAACCTGAGCCCAGGAAGTCAGATGTGCACAATCCCACTGTGTGCCCAAGTCATTTAGCGCAGGGCTCAAGGGTCCCTGAAGGCCCACATCTGAGTGGGCTCCTCAGTAACTCCTCCCCACTGCTGGCCCCCATCATAGGGAGAAACTAAGAAAGAAAGAAGTGTAGGACTATCTCTGTCTATCCTGCTGAGCAATCCAGGAAAAGGGCTGGACACTCCACACCGAGAATGTGGCTGCCTCTGCTTGCGGGAGATATGAGGCAGGAGTGTGGGATAGCAGGAAGTCCCCCACGCCTCCCAAGAAGAGGCACAAGTAAGAAGAGAATTGGCCCCCATCACCCTTCAGTAGCCCTACAGAGGTGCCACAAACCTTGTGAAAATGTGTGATTTTTTTTTTACTACTCTAATAAAATAATGGATGTGCTGCACATATTTGTAAAGCACACACACACACACACACACACACACACACACACACATTTGATTTATAAATCAAATGCACTTACAACAATTCCTATCAGGAAACCCTACACAGCCCAGAAGAGAGATTCTTTTTTGCATGCTAATTTCCAGCCATTATATGTGCATTTGCAAACCCACTTCCTGATTTGACTCTCATTAGCCAGAAAACAAGGGGTTGTTAGTCCAGGCATGAGGGCAACCATTTATTCCCCCTGACCCTTTAAAAAAAAAATCCCATCAGCCATGTAGAAAAACTTTTGTGGGTTTGGTTTTGTTTTTATTTTTTTTTAACAATCGGTGGCATATTCTTAAAGTAAGAGATAATCCTTCAAACACTGATGTTTGATAGCACTAGGTGAGCAACTCTGAAATGACTCCTTGCTCATCACCTGAAAGAGATAATGAACGCCAGGGCATTGAGAAAAGTTTTAATTTTAAGGATAAGATGAATCAAAGAGTAGTTGAATTTCCAAGCCACTGTGATGAGTCCTTTGTAAGGAGGCGAGAGCTCAGTTCAAAACAAGCTTTGAGAGCTGGTGGAGGGCTAACAGTGCCCGGTACGTACTTGGGGATCCGTAGTTCCATTTTATAGATGAGAAGTGATGAAGAAAGATGTCTGAGACATGCTTGCAAACCTGACTGTAGGATCCACAGGAAGATGCAGCCTACTCTGGGTATTTAAGGGAATGACAGGAAATGAGGTCAGGTGTGAGAAAACGGGTTGGGTGGGGGATGGGAAGGAAGGAATACATTGAGGCAGATATCTTTGTTTTCTGATCTGAGAGCACAAAGGCAAAATGATTAAGAAGCAATTATGTATCTTCCTCCAACCACCCCTCTTATTGCATCACACCTCTAGTGCCCTAGGTTTTGTGAATGAGAGAGAGAGAGAATAGGGATCTGGCAGAGAGAATTTGAGAGTCAGTGGGAAAAGCAGAGGCCTTCTGTACTAGTGTGTTTCAGGTTCCTCAGGGCCTCTCCACCCCACCCCCTGCAATTGCAATTCCTAGTAGGAACTTGGGAATGCCAGGCAAGTGCCCAAAGTCTGAGGCCCAGCCAACATTCTGTCTCCCAAGGACTTTGAATGTTGGTAGCTGTTCCAGTTGACAAGGAAGGAAGAAAAAAAGGTTGGCCTCTCCTGTAAAATCTGTAGAGAAGCCGGGCAGTGGTGGTGCACGCCTTTAATCCCAGCATTTGGGAGGCAGAGGCAGGTGAACCTCTTGTGAGTTCAAGGGCAGCCTGGTGAGTTCCAGGACAGCCAGGGCTGCAAAGAGAAGCCCTGTCTCAAAAATAAAACAAAACAAGACAAGACAAACCAACAAAAACAAACAAACAAACAAACAAAACAACAACAATAATGGCCAGCACCAAAAAAGGAAAAAGAAAAAAAAAGAATAAGAAAAAAAAAAGAAAAGAAAAACCTATAAGAAATTAGTTTCCTAGTTATCTAGGACCTGGGTATGGCCTCTTCTCGCTTAGCTAGAGCCAATCCTGAGAATTTCTTCCCAGTGGCCTTCCATGATATAAGGTCCCCTGTAAGACTTCCTCAACCCAGATGTTCTCAGGAAAGAGAGACAGAAGGGGTCCAAGAAGACAGCATCAGGTATTTCAGGTTCAGTGCAGGTCAACCATCAGTCTACCCTAAGGAAACACATCCTAATGTTGGGTCAGTAAGAGACCTGTTGCCTAGAGAGGAAGTTGAGCTCTCAAGCTAAATGTTTGCACAACAAGTAGGGACAGGTATGATGAAGCCTTGGTTGAATCCTTGAGCCAGAGACACATTGTACAAGGAGTCTGCCCAGGACTTGTGCTTAAGGACACAGGCTAGGGTTAGAGACAGAGAACTGAACAGGGATTCCCAAACAATGGAGAAATGTGATTTTGTCCTCCTGGCACTACACTACTGAAGTTCCTCTCAATGGAGCTACTTACTCCTTTAAGTCCTCTATAAGGAAAGGAAGATCCTAAAGGAAAAAGCTCTCAGTAGGAACCTTTCATCTTAGATAAGGGCCTGGAGGCAGGATGTCTGACTTGGGGTCAGAGGCTAGAAATAGGCTTCTGTGGTTCCAAGAAGAGTATTTAAGTGCTACAGAGATCTGGGCTCAATGGCATAGGAACTGGATGGCCTGTTGCTCCCCTAGGCTGTAGACTTAACTTTACAAGGCACAAACTGGAGGGAGAAGAAATGCTGTACGTTTTCAGGATAATCTGACTCAGACGCTTGGTGTAGTCAAGAGTAGCTTGGAAAATGGTGGTGGAGGCCAGAACGAAAGAGCTGAAAACCTGGTCTCAGGGAGTGTACACATACGTGTGGGTTACAGCCTGAAGTGGTGTTTATGAAATTTTTCATAAAAGAGAAGAATTTCAACCAAGGGCAGAGGCACACACCTACATTTGGGAGGCTGAATCAGGAGAATTGACAGTTTGTGACAAGTTGGAGCTTTCCAACAGGGTCCTGTCTCTAAATTATTGTTTGTTTCTTTCAAAGAAATGGAAGAGCCTTTGAAGACCTGAAGGATAAGTCCTTCCAAAAGCACACTTTGTCATTACTCTTGCCCAAGCTGGGTCTTGGGTTTAGTCAAAGCCATGATGCCTAAATCCTAGGGTGCAGGTAGATTAAGCTAGGGAGAGGGGCCCGACTTTTTGCTTTCTTACTCCTGTCCCATTCACATTTCATGAGACTAGGATGCCCTGGAAGTGTGAAAGAATGATCCTCTGGGGGCATGTGGCTTACAGGACAACAGAGTGATGTTGGAAAGGACTGGGAGACCTGACAGTGAGCTCAAGAGAGACAAACTACACCTACTGGAGTGCAAGGCCACCTGTTAAGGAGTCCTCCTGAGTGGAACCCTGATGTGTGTAGGTAGTAGACACCGGGCTCTGAGAGGCCATTGCTGATGAGACCTGACCAAGACTTATTTTATCTTATTACTTTGTCTCATTAGGATGGAGACTTGCTAAGCAGTCTAGGCTGGGTTTGAACTCCATATAAAGCCCAGGCTGGCCTCAAATTCAAATGTTGATTCTTTTGATGCAGCTTCCTTAGTTCTGGGACTATAGGCATGATCCATCATTTCCAGTTCAGGTCTCTTGTATCCTCCATAGAACTCAAGGATTTAGTGAGTAAGCCAACTAGTCTCTTTTGCCTGTAAAAGCCAAGGTCTTACTTATGAGAAAGCAGAGCCAATACTATTAAGGACCATGTGTTAAATTTTTATGTGCCAAAGCACTGTTTTAAGTACTTAACTAATAAGTACACTCAACTCCACTAGTATTGTGCTCAATACAAAAGTAACATGGAAGTAAAAATCAAGACATGTGTGGTGGGCTTACATCCCATGGTACCCTGGGGACTGGAGCAGAAGGATTGGCATAAACTGGAGGCCAGTCTGGTAACACAATGACATCTTGTCTTTAAAAGGTAAGATCCTCACAGGAACCCTTGATGATTCTCTTACTATTCCTACTTTCAAAGGAGGAAACAAGCTCAAAGATACTGTTCTGCTCACCTAAGGTCAAACAGCAAACATGTATAGGGTATGGGTTTGATACCAATTAAGCCTGAACTTAGCTTAGAACCTGCTTTGAGCTTTCCAAACTCAATGTGAGGAACACATAGACCCTGTAATTCCATCCATAAAATGGAAGAAATTACTCACCTATAGTGTGCTAACTTTGAAACAAAACAGGTAGTCATGATTGTAGCTCCAGGGGCTCTGGGTATGTCCAGTGTAGACAGAGAAGGAACTCAGGATCAGGAAAATAAAGAGCTAAGCAGGAGACACCCTTAACTCATGGCTGTCCAGCCTAAGTACATATACCCTCATTGCCTTGGGGAGAGTGTTTTCAGGATGCCTGGGCACTGCTTCTTGACGAAGGAATTCAGGGTGTTTGGGGTGGAACCTAGAAACCTCTTTTTTTTTTTTTTTTTTTTGGTTTTTCGAGACAGGGTTTCTCTGTATAGCCCTGGCTGTCCTGGAACTCACTCTGTAGACCAGGCTGGCCTCGAACTCAGAAATCCGCCTGCCTCTGCCTCCCAAGTGCTGGGATTAAAGGCGTGCGCCACCACTGCCCGGCTAGAAACCTCATTTATTCAAACATTTGGGCTCACAAGGACTTTTTCTGAGAATCATTGCCCTAAATTAATGAAGAGGGGGACATTGCTAGGGGACAACAGAGGATCCGTGAGGCTGGGTGAATGGAGGTCATGTCACTTTCGAACCGAGACCAGCTAGAGAAGCACACAGTAGGCCTGCAATGAGCTCAGTGGTGGGGCAGTGGTGTTGGGGACAGAAATCCACATCTGCCTGATTCTCAAGCTGCGGAGTGTGGGGTGGGATTTCCTCAGACTTTTAGAGAGTCAGGCCCAGGCCCTGTTCTAAATAGGCAGGAGGAGGTCAGTTGCCTTGCTAGAAAGGGGTTCCACCCATATTGTGCTCTCCCAAGCCTCCTGTTCTGGGTACTGGGAACTTGGGACAAGTAAAAGGCAGAAACTGAAGCTGTTCATGGGGTGCTGCTTCTCACTGGGGTCCTGTGGTTTAGCCACAGCTTATTCTACCACAAAATCTGGTTGCCTGCTCCTAGAGAACAGAGTGAGGAAATAACGCCCCCTCTGGGTTGGCGAGGGAAACAAGGTGGCCTTTCACCCCAGAATCAGTTTTCTGGCTCCAAGGACCTCAGAGATGCCTCTATTGAGGGCAACTAGCGGATAAGTGACCACACCATTCACCCTTGTCTGATGTCATGCACGTTGAGCGAGCAGAGATGGAAGGCGGGGCAGAGGAAGAGGTGGCTCTTGTGTCCTCCCATTCCCCTCCCACCCAGGGCATCTGCAGCATCGGCGAAGCAGCGAGACGCTTGTCCTACAGCGCCTCCTCCTGGACAAAGCTCCAGACAGCCAAAAAGGGACACCACCAGCCCTAGAAAACCAAGACCTGGCACTTCCTTCCTGGGGCATCAGAAGTTGGTTCTGCCACGCCCACTGGAGAGGCAAAAAGGAGTCAAAAGTCCTTGAGGCTACCTCTCACCGCCCTACCCCCAGCTCAGACAACAAGCTTGTGACCCAGAAGCGAGCATCCCTCATTGATTAGGCGAGGCAGGAGGAAAATCCCTCGTTTGTTCATGTATTTATTTACTTATTTATTTATTTGATTGCTCTCTGCTGAGTCTGAGCCTTAGGACGTGCTGTGCTGGTGTACGTAATAAGATCCGAGAACAGTTGTCCTGAAGTTTGTCAGTTTGAACAGGCGCCAGGAAGAGAGGCCTTTTCCAAGAGCAGGCAGTGCAGCCTGAAAAAAAAAATGTTTGTGTGTGTCTGAGGGTCGTGTGTGTGTGTGTGTGTGTGTGTACACTTGGAAAAGAAAAAAAAATCTACTCACTACTAGCTCATATTTGCAACCTATTTCTAATGTACAAACACATTAGGGTGGGGTGGTTTAAGTCTAAGATTGAAAGTAATTGTAGTTAAGGGTAAATTAGTGGCTATCTTTACATGAAAAGCTGGAAGAAACGATGAACAGCAAATCCTAAGGAAGGGGTAATGGGTCTGGTTATCTCCTCTTATCGCTCCCTCCCCCAGTCCGTGCAGTGCTGGGTCAATCCCTGGGCTGGGCTATTTCTCTGCACATGCGCTGGGCGTGCACAGCCCCGCACTGCGGAGGCTCTGAGCAATGCCCGCCTCAAGCACAGTGCCCTGGGCTCCACCGCGGGCGCTACTCCAGCACCTGGCTGTGGAGGGACTCGAAAATCCTATCTTAAAAAAAAAAAAGCAGGAAACCTAGTTTTCTTTTGCAGGAAAATCTGAATTAATGCCTCAATCGATCTTTCTAGTTTGCTAGTCTGGTTCCGTCAAATCAACAAAATTCCCATGTTGCTCATGGACACTCAGTGTTGTCTTCGGATCAGAATTTTCACATATGGGGTGCAGCTTCCCCCTGTCATCTGTTAATGTAGAGGGGGAACACCACCCTGGGATTTAGAGAGCATAATTTCGCTTTTAGTTTTGCAAAGCTATCAAGTCTAGGAGATACTTTCCTTTGAAACAATGGTATCTATTTTTATCATTTCCGAAAAAGTGCACCTAAATTGGACTTAAATCGGAATTCCGAGTTCTTGGTTGCTTCTCCACAGCTTCCTGTGCCCCCGCATACCCTCACTGGCCTGCCGCACTGCGACAAGGCCGTAAACACCTCTAACAGCTGCCTGCCAGCCCAGGGTGAAATACTGTCTTTGTTCCGGTTTCCTCTGCCTCTTGGGCTCAGAGAACAGAATTCTGGCAAAATATATGTATTAGTAGAAAGATCTGATAGGAAAAAGACAGTTGATTTTCAGCCAGGTTTCTTGGCTGCGTTTGTAAGAGCGAACTTCTCTTTTTTTTCCTAGCCTTTTCAGAGACTGCACTCCCAGCTCCTGTGTCCACACAAGAAGAAACCAAGGCCAGGACATTGGCTCCCCAGTCTATAAATAGAGGTTTGGACTCAGGACGCTGGGAGTTTCGCCCACAAACCTCTGTGAGCTCTTAGGCTCCGAACAACCTTTAAATTTCGGGGTTTTTTCTCTTCATTTCCTTTCTTATTTTATTTATTTATTTATTTTGTTGTTGTTGTTAGGTTCACAGAGACAATGAAGGCAGTTAATGGCGGTGCCCAGCCTCTTAGCCTTTCCTTGTAGAGAAAATGTGCGACTTCCCAAACATTTATTTCTCAAGTTGCAACCAACCATTTCTTTCCAATAAGCTTTTAATATCACCACGAGGTTTACAGAGATACCCTCGATCCTCCATGTCTGCACATGACATTACCTTCCCCTGTGTAATCAGAACCATGTTTGTCACTGAAGCAGGCTGGGCCACCAAATCCAGGGAAAAGCAGCTGAAACCCCAAACCTACAACTTGGCCAGCAGAGCACCAAGCCCACCCCAATCCCACCCAGCCTCAGAACTCCAAGTCTACCTCCAGCCCCACACTGTCTCAGACCATCAAGTCCTTGAGCCCCACCCAACTTCAACGGAGCTAGCTAGCTGCAGGGCCTACGAACCCAGTCAAGGAGCTTGCTTCTCAAAGGGAATGCTTCCTCTCACCATCAGAGGATGATCTCAGTGTTGTCACTGTGTAATAGGGAACTGCTTACAAGATACAG
The DNA here is from genome assembly GCF_004785775.1 of Grammomys surdaster. NCBI lineage: Eukaryota > Metazoa > Chordata > Mammalia > Rodentia > Muridae > Grammomys > Grammomys surdaster. The sequence continues at coordinate 9,784,404 of NW_021604594.1, forward strand.
ACACTCTGAATAAAAATAAAATGAAAAACAAAAACCCACTCCAGAGACAGTGAGCCCTCAGAGTTACTGACCCAGGACAATTCTGCAGACATCAACTGGTCCTCCATTTTGAAATGAGAGTGATTCCATCCTTAATTACTAAAAAACACCTTTCTATAAATATACCACTTATTGTTCACAAATATTTTTACAGCCAACACTGTTATACTGGAATATTTGGGCAAACAATAAGGATTTGTCGATAGGCACGTTAGGGACTATAACACACCACCATGTGCGGTCTCATCCGCAATGCGGCAGATTGTCTAAGGTTTCAATGTTTCCCTATGTGTTCATGAAGGAACAGGAAATAGGGATTTCAAAATGCATCGTCAAATACCATCCAAAATTTTGAGGAGTAAAACAACATTATGTTCTGCAAAGATTTTCTTTTTTCCTGTGTATTTTGGTTCAGTAGTTTCGAAGTAGGGAGAACATTGCAGTATGGTGATTATTGGAAAATGAAAAAAAAAAACCCACAACGCATTTGGAAAGCAAAAATATCTACTCTTTCATTACTCTGACAAATGAGAAACACACGCGATGCTTGAACGTCTAAATGCCTTGCATTTCTCAAATATCTATTGGGTTTATCCTAAAACCTGTGCCAGATTTTCTGACATTATTTCCCATAGCAAACATCCATTTCGTGACATAAAATAGTCCAGATTCACCTGACACATTATCGGATTCAGGAGGAACCTAGCTTGGGTTATTACCAGTTTCCCCTTAAGAATTAGAGAAACGTTTTAAAATAACTAAAGCGTCTTTATACACAAGGCCCAATAAACTATAGATCCTAAAAATTGGCCTCACCCATGAAAGACATCCTGAATACACCAAAGCCGCCCCACCCCCCACCTACGACCCAACCCTCGAAAAACACCTGTTAACCTAGGGTAGCTCTGACCACCATCAAACCACAGAAACACAGCATTCTATACTATACGAAACCTTTACTGACCCCCCCCCCCCCCCCCCCAGCCAAGCTGAGGAGTCCAGAAACCATTTGCACATTCTTCCCAGGGCGGATTGGGGGAGGGGGGTTCGGGATCTGCGGGTTTCCAAGTCAAGGGATCTCTGGGGGTGGGGTGGGGAACGAAGGAGTCCCCTAGGCACTTTTGAGCCTAGCGGGACCCTACCTCGAGTCCCAAAGGACATACAGAGAACGATCCTGAGGTTCTTGGATAATGCAGGGAGCTGGGGAAGTGGCACCCATTGCCCGAGGCGGTGGCGCGGGCAGCTCCAGCGCCAGCAGGGTAGCTCTTACCCGGAGGGTGCGGAGCTGCGGGCGGTCGGCCCGGGCGGCGGCTGGAATCCCTCCGGCGCTGCCGGGCTGCGCTCACCCTCGGCGGCAGGTTTGGGCTCATGTTCCTGAAGGGATCGGGTGGGAAGCGCGCGGCCGGGGTCGCCCTGGCGACGCAGGCGGTCGGCTCCCCTCAGGAGTGTGAGCCGCGGCGGGTGGCTCGGCGCCCGGGGCTCCTTCCGGGCTCCCCGCCGGCTGCAGAGGCGTCGGCAACCGCGACCGGGGGCGAGCTGCCTTGGAGTCGCGGCGGGAGCCCAGGCCGCTGCGGACCACGCGATCCCGCAGCCGCTGACTAGAGCCCACCTCTGCAGAGACAAAGGTTAGAAAAAGAGGGGGTGAGGCTCTGGGAAAGCAGAATGCGGGGGCAAATTCGCCTGGGAAATCAGGAAAAAGGCCGTGAAGGCGAGCGGCGCCTGCACATGACCAGCCGCAGCCAATGACGACCGCAAATAGGTCATAAAAAGGTCTATTACCAAGTTGTAAATTTTCTTCAAACAAAAAGGAATTTACTGCAATTCCTTGCGGATTTTGCACATACAGCTCGCGAGCGCCATGTTTTTCCTCTTCTCTTTCTCTCCTCTCTCTCCTTACTACCCCTCCTCTTTTTATCTTTCTTCTTTCCTTTTTCTTTCCCTTCGGAATCTCTTTCCTCTCTCTTTCCTCTCTCTGTTCTCTCTCTCTCTCTCTCTCTCTCTCTGTTAGTTCTTTCTCGCTCTCTGTGTGTCTGTGTTCTCTCTCTCTCTGTGTGTTCTCTCTCTCTCTCTCTCTCTCTCTCTCTCTCTCACACACACACACACACACACACACACACACACACCAAACACATACACCTTTTCTAGGAATTACTGGGTATTTTTGTTTTTGTTTGGCTCAAAATGTCTGTGCAATTGGCCACCATGTGGGAGGAAAATGAAGGCAAGCATTGCTCCTGCTCCGGGGATGTCACACCACAGCGCCTCCCCCAGTCCCACTCCCCCCCCCCCACGTTGGTCACTTGGCTACTCTCTTCCTCTCCCTCACAAAAACACTTGTCCAGAAGGAAAACCAGGCACTCCCAGTTTTTACCTGCTCATTTCAAGAAAGCCACTTATCTTGGCACAGGCAAAGAGAGCACATTCATTTTCCACTTGGCTCCAACCTAAATTAGGGTCCCTCCTGTCTCCTGCACGTTTCTGTGGTGGGGGAGCATCCACCCATCCCAAAGGCCATTACACACATGTGGATGGTTTGGGATCCTTGTCTACCTCTCTGAAATACCATTTTGAGCACCCACGACTGAGCTTTTAATCTATTGCCACAGAAACGAACACCCCCCAAATCCCTCACTTTAGGTCCTAAGATCAATTCTTGCTTATTGGGGAAGTTAATACTAGTCTTCTGTGCTCTTCCTTCAATAATTTCAGGCCCTTACCCCCATGTTTGGCCATTGAAAAACGTTCAATGCAGCTCTAGGAAGAAAAGGTGCTTTATCTGTTCTTGAAAAAAACAATCTAGGGAAAAAAAATTCCTCAAAGGTTGGAGTCATATCACCTTTGTATTGTTGTCACTGAGAAGCTCTCTGGTGAGCTCCACCTGAAAGTCAATGCTATTGCAGGTTCCTCTCATGGGCACTGCGAACCACTGCCTACCTGCCAGGGGCCGCCACCCTGCTCAGTCTTTTCAGAACTGGCTATTAGGTATCTGCATGAGAGGTTGAAGCTCTCTGCCAGAAACATCTTCTTACCCTGTAAGTTACTAGTGAGAATGAACTTAAGTTGGAAATGCATAGCATCCTTTTGTGCAGGCCTTTTGTATCCCAAGAGAAAGTTCTGGTGACCTTGGATAATTTTAATTAAAGGGTTTCTGCCACCATCTGTCAGGAAAATTCTTAATTCTTGAAAAGGCCAGTGGGCCCTAATTTTGCTGGTCCATTAAAATATTTTCTTTTTCCTCTTCCCCTTTCCACGTCTAGACACCCAAGGATTCAGAAAACACCAAAGATGGAGGACAGACGCTGGATGTGAATTCTTATGCAGTGAATTAAACAATGTGTTATTACACACGTAAATGGGCAAGCTGGTGTTTATTCCCTGGTCTGTACACATGGAAGTGGGTAAAGAGATTGTTCAATTCTAAAACATTCTAAAAACTAATCTCAATTTGCCTCTGTATCATCTGCCCTATATTCAAATAAAAGCAGAGCTTATGGCTTGCCTTTTCAGTCTGGGGAAGTGAGGGATGGGAAGAGACGCACAGAGAGGCAGCCATGTTGTTCTGTTTGTCTGCTGTGCAGAGGCAAGCAACACCACTCAGAAAAATGGTATCCTTGAACTGACTTTTCTCTATAAAGAGTAAGAACCACACCCTCTCTTTGTCTTTCTGGCTCTGGTGTTGTCTAGTCACTCAGAAGGCTTTTCTCTTTTAGCCAGTGTTCACATTGAGGGGCTCTTGATTTTTCTGGAATTACAGATCTCCTTAGGTCTCCTTTCAGGATAGAAAGGCTCCACCTGGTTTTACCAGGTCTCTGAAGGTTTATGTAAATTTATGCAGAAAAAAAATTCTTTCCTTGCTGCGGTGCTTCACAGTTTACAGATCTGAACCAATCAGAAAAGCATCGTGCTTGCTTCCCAGCCAGTCCCTCTCTACTGAGACACCATCAAGGAGGGTGGGGGCCAACCTTGGTGAGAGGAAGAGAGGAGGGGGAGGGTAACTCCTCAAGGTCTTTATTTGGAAACCGATGATTTTTGGTAGCTGCAGAAAGCAGCATTCATTTTTACATATATCATCAATATTTTCTGTATGGGTGAATCTATGATTATCTATAATCTTTGGGCCAATGTGGCCCAAAATAAAGTTGCATTTTCAGAGCTGTATAGTCTGTCAGAATGTCAAAGATGTGGCGTTTTTATCTTTTCTATCCTTGACTTCTATTCCCACTCATTCACTTAGTAGGTCCTTTTCCTAATTGAAGCTTGCCAAAATTTATAGTTTGATATTTGGGAGAGCATTCTTGAGTGGGAGATAACTATTTTTAAATCTATTGATTTTTATTCTGTGTGTAGAAATGTTTTGGCAACATGCATGTAAGTGTACCACTTCCTGGAACTGGAATAATGCACGGCTGTGGGTCATCTCATGGATGCTGGGAACTGGAACCTTGGTCCTCTGCAAGAGCAGCCGGTGCTCCTAACTGCTGAGCCCTCTCCAGCCCCAGAGATAGCAAAGTATAAAGAGTTCCTTAAATCAAAAGCAGTTGGAGTTTAGCCAGTGCTGATCTTCAGGTAGTTTACACCTAAGGCTGTTTCCCAGCTGGGCTCTCAGCCTGAGGTGGCCTTGCTCGCTGCTAACGTGGAGAGCGATTGGCTCAGGCAGTACAGAAGAGCAAAACATCCCCAAGTCCAACATTGGCCTCTGCAGCTGTCTGCTCTGTACAAATGTTTAAGCCTTGGCCACTCCTGACTTAAATCGTCTTTCCGGGCTTAGGTTGACAAATGTCACAGCCATGGCCTCTTCCCTGGGTGGAGAGCCAGGTGGTGACTTGCCTTTAACCCAGCCAGTAACAATCCTACCGCTATCCACAAGATAGCAGACAAACCGCCCACTAACACGTGTCAGTGAACCTGGTCCAAAGCTAAAAAATGTATTTTTCTTACTGATGTAATAGAAACCAGCCTGGAAATTAACAATAAAACAAAAACCACACCCATAAAAATAAATGTGACTAGAAAAAGCAGCCAGATCTCAATGTCTACTTTAAGGTGTTTCTATTTTTTTCCCTGTAAGAAATATATTTATTTGAATTTCTCCTTTCCTTCCCTTCTTTTTTCCCCACCCCCACCCCCTGTATAAAAAGGCAGCTGCACAGACAACCCCAAATGGGAAATGGATATCCTGTTAATAATAGATGCCAAACCCCAGCTTCAACTGGGACTCTTTGGAATTAAGCTGTGGTGTAACCTGGACTCTGGGTCATCATGCCTATGACTTGACTTGAATCCTTTTGAAGTTCAAAGCTGTCACAGTATCATGCCAGAATTATTTAATGAAAGAAGTGTGGATAGTGAGCCTACTCTAGGAGGCCCCATACCACCACTGCCAACACCACCATCCAACAATTTGGGAAGTATATAACCCACACTCGCTTATCAAATAGAAGGCTTGACTAGGTCACTGCCGACGCGTGAGCCCTGGTCCTTGTCTGTGACTGGCCAGGATGGTGTTCTCGGCGCTCAAGGACAGCAGCTCTGCTCTTCTGGAGGTACATCTCTTTATTAGAGAGCTATGCTCTGGAGCGACTGCTTACACTCAGGGCTCATTTCAAACAGACGAGGCCATGGCTTCCCTGAAGAACAGCAGAGGATGGACGTACCAACCGGCATCTGAGATGAACATACAAAGCTGGCTTCGAACGAGCACAGGAGCAGTGTGGGGAGAATACAATAAATATGGCACCTACTTGAAAAAGCAGAAACACAGAGCATAGAGAGCTAGAAATCCCAGGCGATTACAAGCGGGGTTCAAAATGAAAGCAAGGACACTTGCCAGAATGAATAGTTAGTGAAAATGTTGCAATTAGTTTTCAAGTATTAATATTAATTCTCTAGATTATTCAATGGCCATAGTTTGTATGGACTGCAGAAGCACGACTAAATGTCGATTCTGACATTGTCCTTAAACTCCTGTCACTGGCACAACTCTCCCAAGTTTAAGGAAACCACCAGCCTGGACAATGCATTGCACTCTTCAGCTAATGTGCTTTTCCAATATTTGGCCCAGACTCTTCCCTGACATTTACAAAATGCTCAAAGAAACCTTCTGGAAGTAAGCCAGAAGACACCTGAACTATCGTTACAAAAGCAGAAAGAAAAATATAAATAATACATTTAATCAAATAATAAAGTAAATATTCTGCAGGCATAATTTTAAAAACATTATTAATAAACTTCTTTTAATTTACTCACCATAAAGACTTAAAATGTTCAAGTGCACTTGTTTGATTAATAAAGCATTTTATATTCAATCATCTAGCTGATCATTAGGAAGTTTATGTTGTTGAGGCAAACCACCAGCTCAGACGTTAAAAATTACCATTATAAAAATATAGCTACAAGGTCGGTATCAAATTACCCTTCTATAAGACAGCTCAAGGACCGCTTCTATGCGATACTACAAACTATTTTCTTTAAAAACACCCAAATCCCTTTCAAAGCGCAGAAACCTCAAGAGCAGTGACATTAAGGTAGCTTGAAACACAGGTAAAGTCCTTTCCAAAAAACAAGAGGGGAGAAACGGTGGTGTTCACCAGTATATGCTTATACTGATCATTAGTCTTAATAGTCTGTGGTAAAAATGTAAAGGTAGAGTCTAATTTGTGGGGCCTTCTGCTCGGTCTTCCTCCAGCCCCGAGACTTCCTTTTTAGGGTCTCCATCCTTTGCCTCCGGCCGGGACGCAGGAAACTTGTCTTTGTTGTTCTCCTTTTTCCATTTCATCCTCCTGTTCTGGAACCAGATTTTTACCTGTCTCTCCGTGAGGGCCAGAGTATGGGAGACCTCGATTCTTCTCTTCCTGGTCAGATAAGGGTTAAAAAGGAATTCCTTTTCCAACTCTAGGGTTTGGAAGCGACTGTAGGTTTGTCTTCCTCTCCGTCTACCAGGAGCTGCTGATTAAAAACAACAACAACAACAAAAAGGGGAGGAAAATCAACGTTTTTTTTTTTTTTAAATGGTTGATTCTCTGAATGCTGCTGGAGTTTTCTGGAACGGGCTTAAGAGGTGAAATACCCAGTGGTCTTTAATTCTGATACAGATATAGGATGTGCAGGCAAGAGAGGCAGAGATAAGGTCTTCACAATTATTCTGCCCCCATCTTTACATAGTTTTTAAAAGTCTGTATTAGTTTATGTACAAGAGCCACATTGGCTACACCAGAAGGAAAAGGAGGGGGAGAGGGAAAGGACAGGGGAGTTTTAAAGCTAGAACGTGAGATGAAAGCAGATTTCTCCCTTTCTCCCCTCCTTAAAAAAAAAGAAAAAAAAAAGCGCATCCCAACCTTGTGGTCTCATCCAGGGAAACATTTGAGAAGGAGACGAGCTCTGATTTAAGTGGTCTGGGTCCTCGCCAATATTACCACTGGACGATTTACAGTCAGGATATTGTACCAGCTCGGCCTCTTGCTGGGTCGTAAAAATCGGCTGTCTCTGTAAGTTATCGTATCCGTAAAACTTCGCGGGCTCCCCGTGACAGGCAATCCCGCCGCAGGGGGGAGGCGGCGGCGGAGGCGGAGGGTGCGGAGGAGGAGGTGGGGCGGCCTGGTAGGCAGCGGCCGGGCTGCCCGCGCCGGCGTGGAAGTAGTCCTGCCCGGGACCCGGGCCGCCCCCTCCGCCGCACCCGGGCGGCGGCGACGGGTGCGGGTGCGCGTGCGCCTGCGGGGGCGCGTGCGGGAAGCCGGCGGCGCTGTTGCCATAGAGCTGCAGGGCCGCGGCGTGGCGGCCGCTGACCTCGGGCGCGAAATGACAGTCGTAGTAAGTGGGATTGATGGCCTCGCCCGCCGCCGCCGCAGCCGCAGCCGCCGCCGCCGCGGCCGCCGCCTTGTACTTGGAGTACAGCGGGTTCACGAAGTACGAACTCATCGGGGCGGCGGCCGCGGGCGGGCCGGCGGCGCGGAGCCGGTGAGGGGCGCGCCTCAGCTCGGCCGCGCTGCCGCGGGGGCCT
>NW_021604594.1:9792838-9804272 GCF_004785775.1 Grammomys surdaster
TCCCCCCCTCAGGCTCGACCGTCCGGCCGCCGGCCGCTCATGCCCGGCTCTCGCGCCTCCGTCTCGGCCTCGCGCCGCCTCCCTCGCGGGCCGTGCGGCCTCGCCCGCCCCCGCGCGCCGCCGCCCTGCGGGCCTCTCCCGGCGCGCGCCTGCTGGGCCGCACTAGCACCGCCGACGCCCCGGCGACCTGCCCCGCGGCCTCCAGTTTCCTCTCAGGCACCAGGCGGCCCTAGCGCACCGGGACGAGGAAAAGAGTGCGCGCGGCGGCCCACGGGGGAGACGCTTAGGCTTGGGTTCCCGAGCCCCCGCTCTGCAGGGAGACGAAAAGAAAACACACCCTCTGCCCCGGTGCCACCTCTCACCTCAGCCCTCCCCCCGCCGCCCCCTCCCAGCGCTGTCGTCGCCGCCGCCGAGGCTGCCGCCCCGGTGCGCGCCGGCGAGGCATTTTCGCACCCCGCCACTGCGAGGAGAGGGAGCGAGATGGGGGCGAGATAACCGCGCGGAGGGATCCCGGCGGCGGCGAAGCGGCCCCTGCGCCGGACGGGATTCCGCCGCACTCCGGCCCCGGGATGCCTCCGCCAGCCTTAAAGGGGGCCCATAAAGCCGCACTGCCAAGGGCTCGCGGGGGCCCCCGGGTCCGCAGAGAGGGGGCGCGGCCGAACCTTAGCCTTGGGGCAGGCGGGGAGGTCACTCCCAGGAGGCGGTGGAGCAGACGAGCTCTCCGCGCCGCTCCTGGAACTGCCCAGTAGAGACTGGCCGTGGCTTTTTTTTTTTTTTTTTTTTGCATGTCTCACCCTGGACGAGCGAGGTGGACGGATTGGTCCTCGCATTCGTTTGGGCCTAGCTGAGTGGTTTTGATTAAAAAGCCACAATCCTGACCTTATCAAAGCGAATCAAAGTCTTGCTTTTTCCAGCCGAGCAGGCCTTGTGGAAATGAGATGTACATTTACCCTTGACGCACTGCATGCCTGGCTGAGGCTCCCAGGTTAATTGATATTTAATGGAAATCATGCCCATGAATATAGTTTCCATCATTTCACCCTTGATAGACGTCAGTGGTGGCCACGGGGAGGGAGAGAGGCGAGAGAAATGTGGGAAGGGGACATTAGAGGCGCTGAGAGAGTGAAGAGTGACAGAAACGTTCCCAGTGGGCAGAGAGCCTCAGGTCGGGGTGGGTGGCATTTCCTAGGGTCCCAACCCAGGCGCCCACACTTGGGCGGACTGTGGCCCCGGGTGGAGCGCGGTGGGGGCGGGGGGAACCGGGCAGGAGAAATCGAGTTCCCCAGTCGGCATTCGGACCGTGCCGGTTCCAGGCAGCTGCAGGCAGACCTTCCCTGTCCTGTGCTTAACGACTTTAGCTCACACACCAATCTGAAATAACTGCCAGAGACTGGATGCAGGCCTTAGCATAAACTTGATTTTTCCCGACAGAAATAAAGAAAAGGCTCAGAAATAAAGAGAACGCCTGGCTTGTGGGCGTTAAGGAAGAGACGCAGAAGTCTGCGGAAGTTCAGGATTTGCATTTTCGGGAATAGGCAGTGCCCTTATTGTAGCACCTGTGCAAAGCTGTGTGGCTTTACACCGACAACCGCTTCCCCACACACTTTCACCCCCCCTCTCATTTGAATGTCCAATAAATATATTTATATTCTTATTCTCCCTCCCCCCTCTCATCTCTCTACCCCTTTTCCTCTCCCTCCCTCCCCCTTTAGGTGCTGAACCCTTTATTCTTCCGGGATAATCTGGTGTTTGGAGGACACCAGGTTCTCTGATCAGAACAGACCTAGAAGATACACCCCAGCTCACCAAAGACTTTCCAGCTTACACTAAATCACACCGTGCTGACTTTCCACGGCCAAATACAAATGCCTAAAAACCCAGATGGACTCAAAGATGAAGCAGGCCAGAATTTTAACGACCTTCCATTCCTTATGGGGTTGTTCAGCTCGTGTGGACAGAATCGCGAGATCAGTCCGAGTGGACTGGATCTCCTTTTTATAGATAAGGTCATCATAGAAAGGCATTTTCGTTAGTAATGTCCGACTCAATTATTTCGACAAGGAATGGCTGAAAGTGGTGAAGGTAAATTATTGATGAAGCTGTATATGATAAAGGCATGTGTTAATAAATTTACATTAGAGAATACGGGGTACTTGTTCTTAGGGGTGGTCAAGGGCAAGAGTGTTTTATTAGGTTTTGTTTTTCTTCCAAGTATCCTTCAAAGGCGAAGTTTAACAACTGATTCTGACTATTTAGGATTTGAACTTCAGCCCTGCAAATGTGCAATGAAATGATTTTCTTTTCAATAAAGCCTTGGAGCTAAACTTGGTGATTGTGCTCTTTTTCTTTCACTGTTTGGCCTGGATGCTCATGGGAACGTGGGTGTATTTGGACATCGACTGAGTGAACAGATTTGGGAATGGGGATGGGAGAAAATTTTGAGAACTCGGATCTCAGTCACAGACAACACTTTTTAAAACTCCACATACTTGGGAGATTGTCCATGAGCATGGCAGTCATTTCGACATATTCAGGCCTAATTTTTAAAACACAACGCAATGTTTTAAAACACAATGACAAAATAATGTGGGGTTTTCAATGTCATTTAAGCATTCGTCTGTTGTCCGAAAAGGAAAAAAGCTGGTTAACTTCGTAACTATCTCTGCTTTTACACATTTCTGTTTTGATGGAATGCATTAACTTAACATTTTATAGTTTCTGCACAACGATCCAGATTTTCTGAAACGCTGACTGAGCCAAAATTTTATGCCTGACTACCGTGGCTTGAGAATTTAATAGTTCATGTTGTTTATTTTTGTTAAATTTATCCTAATTTAAGATTAAAAGTAAGATTGTAAATATTTTTAATCAAAACCTTCCTGCACCGCAACGCTAGCTTTACGAGATCAGAAAGTGGAGCAACAGCGCTCTCTAGTGGCCAAATGCGGTCGCAAGCCAACCGAGTTTGATTTTCCTTTCACTTGCCTCAAACCAATTCTAATCTTAATTCTCTAGTTTGACTTGGGCTTGGACCGCTGACACTAATAATGCTTCATCTCCTTGACTGTCAACAAGTCAAGTGCAGCAACCCGGGGCTCCTGAATGCAGAGGAAATTCTCATTTGTGCTCGCAAGAACGTGCAAGTAGCGTGTTTGCCAAAAGCTTCCAGCGGGTCTTTTGCCAGACACCGCAAGTCCCCCATTCTGTAATCTACCAGCTGTGCTTTTTAGGCACAGTTATAGGACAGGCAAGGTTTAACAAAAATTAAAACTTTAAAAATATTAATTAATGAGATTTTTTTCAAAGAAAGCAGGGATTTTGACAGCTAAAAATTTTCTGGAAGTCAAATATTATTGTTTTTCTCTTAAAAGCTGTTACAACATTAAATCATCAGTATTTGCTAATCCAGCTTTCTAATTGTAATGTTTGGGGCCCATTAAACTGGATAATTTGGGGTGGATTAAAGTCAAATTAGAAGCTTTTGCTGCATCTCAAGTGCCTGTCCGGAAAGTCCCTGTTGGGCTTATGTTTATTCAAATTTCTCCAGACAATAAATGAGAATTTTTTTAAGTTGTATAAGTGACAGACTGAACCGAATTGGATAAACGGTCTATTTGTTTTTTTTAAAAAAAATAATAACAAATATTACCAAATCGGTGTGTTTCTTGCTAAATTTCTGTCTCTCGTTTCCAGAAATGTTTTTGCCAATTTAGGTTAAATGACTGTATCTGTAATAAGTGAACAAACTTCTATTTTTTGCCTGAAATTTGGTGTGGTGGACCAGTGAAGAGGGGTGTAACTCCCCCTTTCCCCACAAAACATAATTCTAAGAGATGCTTGCTTGAGTAAATGGACCAAGGTCACTCCCAGCCATCTCAAGTAACAGCAGAATGTCATTATTGTCTTATTATTAAAAGAATCAGACAGATCATGCCCACAGTCAAAATAGTAAAGAGCCACTGGCCATAGACTATCTCTAACGTTTGCCCCATTTTAAAAATCCGAAATATGTCACCTCTAATTTTTATTTTCTGGATGCTCACACCTCACTGGGGGTCTTCCAAGCCCTTTCCTTCTTGGTCCAGGTCTTGTTTATATTTTATTGTCCAGATTTTAAGACCCAGTTTTGTCTGCATTTTTCCTTTCCTCCCACAAACATCAAAATGAGATGGTTTCAAAGCGAAGCGCCTGGGCTGTCGTAAACTCATTACCTCCAGACGTCTCGCCGGCTCGATGGCTTTATGACACCTTGGCTCTTCCTGTTTTCAAAGAGTTGTAGGTATCCGCCTAGCCTAAGGGGCGGAGGATGCAGCACCTTCGGCCGGATCTGGGCCTTGGCTTTCCCTCCCAGCCCCCATCTGCTTTTTCTTGGGAGTCCCCCTCTTTCATCAGGATCCCCAAGATCTCTACCATCACCCCCGCCTTCCGCCTAACCCAGGCTGCCCGGCGCCGCGGCCTCCTCTAGGGCCTACAACGCCAGTGATTCGCCTGAACCCTCACAATGACCTTCATTTTAGCCTCTCAAAGCGGCCTCAGAGGGCCAAGCTGGGGGCTAAACATACACAGAAGCTGGTTGGAGGGAATGGGCGGCAGGATAAGGGTATGGGGAGGAGAGCCTTGACCATTTTGATCCGCTAAGGTCACTTTGGGGCTTTGGTGGGGAGGGGTGGAAGCTCACTGCCCAACTGGCTAGGACCTCCTGGAGCCAGCCAGCCTCTCAGGCCTGGGGGAGTTACTCCAGAGTGCCATTTCCCTTGTTTGGAGATGAGGGTTGGCGGCTGGGTCTCCAGGATAGAAGTAAGCCAGAGGTGTGGTGTGTCAAAGCCTTAGCAAAAGGATGCCTGGTTCCTGGCGCCGGTGGCTCTGCAGAGAGGCTCACCCCGGGGCCTAAGGCGGGGAGTTCATGGTGGCCCTGGCTGCAGGACAGTGCAAGTGCCAAGTCACCTTCAAAAACTGTGCTCTTCGGCCAGGTGTGCTTGCACAATGGGAAGCTTCAAGGCGCCTCAGAGACCCTCCAGGTGCTAGGGCCTCCAACCTATAGCAATGTGTCTTCCTTTTCAGGGATGGGATAGTCTGAGGATTATGTTATTTTGCAAAGACACAGAGAGCAGTCACACAACATTCAGGGCCAGCGGCTGGGCTCCATTTGTTCAGATCAGCATTTATTTGTTGGAAGCGGTAACATTTACAACTGGTCCTCAGGCAGGAATATGGAGGGCCACCTCCGGAGGCCGCCCAAGGGAGTCCAGCCCTCCCGGGGAGAAAGTAGCTTCCCCGGTGCACTGAGGATTAAGCCTCAGCCCACCCCTATCCCAACCTCGTGCCCCAGGGCCCAGGGCTTCTCGGTAGGCCTCTCTGGAAGTCAGTCCGCGGGTTCCCCAAGGATAGGGGTTTTCCTGCGGTGAGCAGCTGAGCTGGGTTTTGGTTGGGAGAACAGGGGTGGGAGTATCCACAGTTTATCTCTTCCTTTAGATTCTCGGAATTCGATAGTTGGCCCTGTTTGGGAGGCTGGATAGGATGAGACTAAACTACAACACTTTTCAGAAACATGAGGGACATTTACACAGGATAGGGCTCCATCAAGCCTGCGTGCACTCACAAAATATAGCATTTCCTAAGGAATCTAGGGAGTGGGTAAGGGAGGGAGTGGGAGAGGACAAGACTCCAAAGCCACTTGGTTTCTCCAACACGTATGCGAGCAAATACAGTGTCCCCCAAATAACTCACAGAGACCAATCACACAGTCACTTCTACCTAAAAAAGAAGAAAGTCCGAGTCGCTGCAGAGTTTCTGAATCAAGCACCCACCAAGAAAACAAACAACAACAACAAAACCAAAACCCGCTGCCTTCTGAGCGCCGCAGGCCAGGCCCGCACTGGGTCAGTCTCCTTTGGGACATTTCTCTTTGCTCATCTTTTTCATTTTCATCCTACGGTTCTGGAACCAGATTTTGACTTGTCTCTCTGTAAGGTTCAAAATCCTGGCCACTTCGTAGCGCCGGTCCCGGGTGAGGTACATGTTGAAGAGGAATTCCTTCTCCAGCTCTAGCGTCTGGTATTTGGTGTAGGGACAGCGCTTTTTCCTGGTGGAGCGAGCGTGGATCCAGTTCGCTGCAGGGTTGTCTAGGAAGAGGGGGGTTTGCAGACAAGGGAGAGAGGGGCGGAGGGGAGGCAAGGAGAGACGAGAGACGACAGGGTGGGGAAGAGAGGTCGTTAAATTAATTTCACCAAGGATGGACGCTTTTCACAACTTGGGGGAATTATCATAAAAAGCCTTAATGCCCGCGCTCTGTTTACCGTACAAACCGCGCGCCCAAGGTAGGTGGTTATGGGAAGCTTTTTTATGGATACATGTTGCTCGCCTAGGCTTGGGTAGGCGTCTAGACGTTTTTATAGGTTAGTAAAACTATCAGTTTTGCACATTCGAGCCTTACAGGTTTCAGCAATAAATCAGGGGGCAATTTCTTTTGCACTTACTTGGGTCAAGTTGCTGCTGCGGCGGCTGCGGCGGCTGCTTCTCCTCCTCCTTCAGCGGGCAGCCCGGGCTCGGGTGATCGCTGCAAGCAGAGGGCTCGGACGAGCCTCCCGCCCCAGGCCCGGTCCCGATTCCCACCCCGGGCCCGTTCCCTGCCGCCGCCGCCGCCGCCGCCGCCGCTGCCGCCTTGTCCCGCAGGAACGAGTTGCACGGGAATTCTGGGCCGCCGCTCCCCTGGGACTCGCGGGCCGCGGAGCACTCAGTCCTTTTGGAGGAGGAGGACGAGGAGGTGGAGGAAGAGGTGGAGGCTGCAGCGGAGGCCGGGGCCGCTCCGGTTTCAGGCTTAATCCCGTAGTGGCGCCCGTTGGCTGGGCCGCCGGGGCTGGGAACCGGACCCGGGCCTCCGCCACCGCCGCCACTACTGCCACCGCCACCGCCCGCGCCACCGGGGAAGCCCGGCAGCGGCTCCATCCAGGAGCGTACGTAGCGGCTCGGCTCAGCGGCGGCCAGGGGCGGCGGGGACACGTACGGGTGGTACAGGCCGCTCATCGTCGCCGCCGCCGGGGGCTGGGCGGCCACCGCGGACCACGAGGCAGAGAACACGGACGATTTGGGGGCAAAACTACACGAGGCGAACTCGGCGGCGGCAGCCGGGCCATCGGCCACACCTGCGGGCCGGCCCTGTGTCCCCGGCCCCGGTGGTCCAAAGCGCGCGGCAAACACCTCGTCGCCCTCATGGCCTATGAGAGAGTCCACGTAGTAGTTGCTGAGGGTGCCACTGGACGACATGTTGAGGCGCCGCGCACTCCCACCCAAGGTTACACTGCCCACCGCCGAGCGGCTCCTCGCCGGCGCCCGAGCCGCCGACTAGTTCGCAGGCTGCAGCCACCACCATTGGTCGCGCGGCCCACGTGATCATATTTACCAATACCCGGAGTAAATCAGTCCGCTAAACTGGGGGCTGCTGTGATTTAAAAAAAAAAAAATCATCAACAGGAGCGTTGCAATTAGAGCTGCCGGGACCGGGTGCACGCACCAGCCCGGCCTGGCCCGGCTCAGCCAGCCCTGGTGGCGGCGGCGACCACAGGCCTCGGCCGCAGGAGGCGCTGGGGACTATTTGTTCATCTCTTCTTGCCTCTCTGGGTCCTGTGATCTCCACTCGGACTCTGGCTCTCCGACTCCTGGGTTCTAAACCGTGGGCTGGGCTTCTAAGGCACACCTAGGCGATTATCCAAAGCCCGGAGCAGTTAGAGGCTCCCGGGTCGGTGCTGCCCCAGGCAGGCGGGCCTTTAAGGGCGGCCCCCTGTCGCCCAAGGGGAGTCGTTCTCCCCTCGCCTCTTTTCTTACCTAAACCCACCCCTCCCCACACATACCCACACACGCTCTCTCACAGCTTGGCGTGTTGTTTAAAACAGGTGGAAGACCTCTGTAATGATATTATGCCTTTCAATAAAAATTTTATGAGGTGTATTTGATTATAGATTAATGTGTCCCTAATAAAACGGACGGATGGAGCAGCTCGGAGGGCCCCCTCCCTCTACCACACTCACACACTTCCCTGGGTAGCCACATGTACACCCTCGATGTAAGGCTAGACACACGCCCCGAGGCCCAAGGGGTTAGCTGGGTCAACTGGACTCCCAGGCCTGGTCCAGCTCAGCATGGCTTCCAAGGGGCGGCCTCCAAGAGGTGTCTCTCTGCCCTCGGATGGGTGGTGAGCACTGGAGTCCAAAGGAGCCGACATTGATGGCCATGGTGCCTCATCTTTTTCCAGCCTTCTGGAATGGCCCTGTAAGAAAACATGCCACAGGAGAGAAAACCCAAAGGCCAATGGAGCCGGTTCTCACTAGCTGAATTAGCCCAGACTCAGTGAGGCCTGCAGGAACCGCATCTCCGAGGGTAGGGTCGCTGCATACTTTTCACACTGAGAGGCCTGTAAACGGATTCTGAAGATGTCTTCAAAATCCAGACGAAAGAACAGGTCCTTGAGCCACCCCCTTTCCAGTTTTCCCCACTTGCCTTGAGGGGTGAGGCCAGGCAGCCTTGAATCTGAGAGAAATGCCCATTGTCACTCCCAAATCCATGGTACAAAGCCTGACTGGGAGCCGAGACAAAAGCCGCACGCAAGCGGGCGGCTGAGAGGGCATATTCCTCTCTCTACAAGTTGCCCAGAGCACCCTTGGAGGGCTCCCAGCCCACCTCTAGCCCCGGAAAGAAAGGGGGTAAATGGCTGCTTAGGGCCTGATTGATTGCCTTTGCGAATGGCTTTCTGATTTTGTTTCAGGGGGCCTGCCCTTTTCCTGTAGCACAGGTTTCCCCCTATCAGCAACTAATGGCGCTCCCCACATCGCTGGGAGAAATGCAGAGGTTAAATTTACTCTACTTCGTTTCCCCATCCAAGGTAAGTCAGGGGCAAATTTATTTCAGTCCTCTCAAGCTAGAATTGAGTCAGATCTCTCTCTCTCTCTCTCTCTCTCTCTCTCTCTCTCTCTCTCTCTCTCTCTCTCTCTGCGGATTTGGGGTTTGGGACTGGAAGTTAAAAAATAAATAAATACCGAGCATCCTAAAGACTGTCTGGATGGGGCCTCTGAAGCTCAGAGAGACTAAGTGGACTGTTCTTTGGGAGGAAAAGGGCCTGTGTTTAAAAGAGAAAAAAAATCCTGTTTTGTGAAATTCTTTGAAGATGGGTTAAAACCACAGGCTGGACCTGGGGCAACGAGTTCAGTCACCTCTTCCCACAAGAGCCCCTTCCCCCTTTCCTGGCATCATTAGATGAATGTGGGATCAATGGTAGGGAATTCTACAGAAGCTGGTTTGAATTTTCCAATCCATGTGTATAAAAGGTCCATTGGACAGACTTGTTGGGAAGTCATGGTCACTTGTAAATGCTTTCAGTCACCTGACAGCTCAGGCACAGCGACTGCAATGAGCATTTTGTAGTTAAATAGTGAGAGATCTGATGGGGGACTGTTTCCATTTTTTCCTTTAAATAGTTAATGTGGGCCACTCAAAGCAATGGCTGAATACTAATCCTTTTCAGAAAGGAACCAAGGTAAAGTAAAATGTGAAAACTCACCCAACCTTGGCTTCGCTGGGTCTGGTTGTCTTGAGCTTGGGGCGGTGGGAAAGAGTAAGGGGGTGAGGGGGCACAACTGGATCCAGTGCCATGCTAAGCTGTTGCTTGTTCTTGCAACGGAGGCCAGGCAGGTTCCAGGTGGGCAATACTAGTTACAACCTAGCCCCTGAAGATGGATTCCCCAGCCAGAAGTCAGCAAGAGCTCACTGAAAGCATTAAAAATAACATAACCAAAACCAAAGAGAAGAAAGCACACAAATGGAGAACTGGAGGCAAAAGCCGGCATAGGGCATAGGCATACTTACCAGGCTCAGGGTAGAGGGGAGCTCGTCCCATTGCGAATGCAACTATATTAATAAGATTAGGAGAGGGGAGAACAGTCTTCCCAGTTATGAAGACTGAACTTCCAGGCTGAATGATAAGCTCTTCTCAGCCCATCATTGTCATATTGGAGTACTCTAGATCTTCTCCATCTTTTCTCCTCCCATCCCCTTCCTCCTACAAGCCCCCACTCCCCTACTCAGCCGCCCTGGAAGAGCAGTTTAGTCAGAAGAGACCCTCCCCAAAGACTTTTCTCTCCACCAAAACGTATTTCCATTTCAGAAAGCAGAGGGAACAAACTCATTTCCAGAGTTTATTGCATTACACATGCGACCAGAACATGCACAGAAAAGCACAGGTTGCTCTTGTACTTCTACCAAACCACAGATGCACCACAAGGAAAGGCTACAAGGCATAAGTCATCAATACTCCATTTCACCAAGGACAATTGCTAAGTTCATTGTGAAAAGATACATTGTAATGTGCTTTTTAAAGTCCCCCTCCCCCCAAAGCTTGTGGGTTTTCTTAATCTTTTGAAATATATATAGATATAGGGTTTTTTTGT
Source organism: Grammomys surdaster (assembly GCF_004785775.1). NCBI lineage: Eukaryota > Metazoa > Chordata > Mammalia > Rodentia > Muridae > Grammomys > Grammomys surdaster. The sequence continues at coordinate 9,803,275 of NW_021604594.1, forward strand.
TCTTTTTTTGTTGTTGTTTTTTAAATACTGGATGTTTTCAAAATGCCATGAGTTCATGTGCTAACCACACACAGAGAACTTTTATGTTAGGAAAAACATGGAGAAGTCACATTGCTGGCTGGATAGATGGGTAGATGAGTGGATATGGTTAGATGAATGTTCTACAGTTCCAATAAGTTAAGACCCAAATGAAAATGCGCAGTAATAGTTACCCTGCATTACGATGAAAAAATAAATTACACGTGCTAAGTTTTTTTTAATATATATGTATACTCATAGGGATTACAGATCACTTGCAGCACGAACAGAATGACCCCAAAGTCACATTCTAGCAGGAAAACAGAACAGAACAAAACAAAACAAAAAACCAAAGAGCAATGAAGGTTTTGTTTCCGCCTTCCCAGTCCTCCAGCACTCAGGCCTGGAACTCGGTGCCCCCTCTGGGATCCTGGCCTCACATGGGCCTCAGACCTAAGAAAAGGTGAGGTTGGCGGTCAGTTCTCGGATTCGATTCTCTCGGCTCATCTTCTTGAGTTTCATTCGGCGGTTTTGAAACCAAATCTTGACCTGCCTGTCGGTGAGGTTAACGCTCTTACTGATCTCTAGGCGGCGCTCGCGGGTGAGGTACATATTGAACAAGAACTCTTTTTCTAATTCCAGCGTTTGGTGCTTAGTGTAAGGGCACCTCTTCTTTCTGCCACTCTTTGCAGTGAGCCAATTGCTGGTTGGAGTATCAGACTTGATTTCCTCTAACAAAATTAAAGGGAGAAGAAAAAAATCAAGAATTTTTTTTTCTCTCAGTCCATTCAAATATACCCTTGGCCATGACCCTGCTGCCAGACAGGCTGCTTTTGACAATGCTAGTATTAAACATTACTTACAAAGGTGGGCATGAAGGGGATTGTAAATTGGTACCAGTTTAGAACTAAATACTTAACACGATGAATGACAGGATATTCTGTGTCAGGGGCTACCTCTTAATATTCAATTCTTATTCA
>NW_021604594.1:9804372-9844372 GCF_004785775.1 Grammomys surdaster
TCTCTCTCTCTCTCTCTCTCTCTCTCTCTCTCTCTCTCTCTCTCTGCTACACAACTTTCTGGCTTGCACAAAATGTGACTATAATAGCAAACTTTACAGGATTCCCTCCCTCCTCCCCCCCCAAAAAAATTCTAAGCCATCAGCCCACAAGAAAGAACCATAGATAGCTTGCTTCATCTACCAATCTCCCTGCTGCTCCCAGGCCCCAAGTCGGCCGCTTCTTACCCACTCCTCCTAGGCAGACAAGGAGATCCACAACCATGTTTATAGGGACCCAGGCTGTTTCAAGAGATAACCGAGGAAGCAAGGATACCTTCTCCACCCTGACTGGGCATTGTTACAGTTCCCCTCCCCCCAGAATTTCCTCAATTTTTCTTTGCTCTCACACAAAAGCCTTCCTCCAGAAATGTGGTTCACCGGTAGATACTAAGGGGCAGACTGCAGAAATGGGGGTGGGGGTTCAAGATTCCTTCTTAGAAACCCATATCCCTGGTTCTTTGCGTTACCCCAGCCCTAGGTGGGCAATGCAGATCCGTTCTCCTCCTCCGCCGCCTTTGCCCTCTTTGTAGAAGATTGCAAAGCCTGCGGCACTTTCCCCAGACAAAGCCAAGGTTACCTATCTCAGTAAAGGCAAGAAGTCCTCTGCTTCCCCACCCAAGCACCAACAGGCCAGACCATTTCCTTCCCCTCTTAGATCGCAGGATGCGGGGTGCAAACCCTTGAACGCAAACACGGTGTCTTGGGCTACCTTAAAATGATCCCTGGGTTCAAGGCAAAACTAGGGCTGCAAAGCTGAGCCAAAGAAAAGCGGGCACTGGAGCCCTGTTTACAAGCGGCTGGTCTCCTTTTAGCTCTTTTGTTGTATTTCGGATCTGGCTCAAGACTGATACACCCGGCAAGCCTCTCCTCTGCCCAGGCGCCATCAGCGTGGGGCCAGGTCTGGCCGGAGCAGCCGGAGAGAAGCCGGGACCCTTTCAAGGCTGGGGTCTCCCTTCTAAAAGCCGGGTGGAGCAGCACCTGCGGAGTTGGGCTCTGGGCTCCGCTGCCCGGGCTCTGCTCTGGGCACCCGAGCGCTCCCTTTTCGAGGTTTTACCGGACTGCACGCCCCGCTGGGGTGGCAACTCTGTTCATACCGACCTTTGCTTTCCTTCTCCTGCACTTCGGGACTGGACACGGAGACCTCAGCCAGGCAGCTCCTCTCTTCTGGAAGGCCGCCTTTGGCCTCGGGGCTCTCCACTTGGGAGACTTTAGTGGGCTCCTGGCCGCTCGCGGTTTCGTTCATCTTCTTTTCCATCTGCAGCTGGGCAGCCGAGAGCTGCGGCTTGGCCGCGCCACGAGGGTTGAGCTGGAGCATGACAGTGGAGCTGCCTTCGGGACTGTTATTGTACTCTTGGGTTTTCCCGGTGGCGTAGGTCTGACTCAGTCTAAAATATCCAGGGACAGGAACCTCGGGGTTCTCAACAGGACAAGACTCGGGGACCAGCCTCTGGTACGAAGGGACCTCGGCAGAAATGAGTTTGTTGCGCTTATCAGAATACATGCAGCAATTGGATTCTTCTTTAATGTTGGCGGTGAATGAGCAAGTGGGGACTTGCTGTGTAACAGGTTGCTCTATTCGACAAGATCTGTTCGGGTCTGTCCAACTGTCTACTTGAGGTATATAAGGATGCACATTCATACCCATATTTTGGTGGTTCACTTCTCTTTTGGCCAGAGACGGGAGCAGTCCACAGGTTTGCATTCCATAGGTCCCCATGTCTGCGCTAGGTGGTGGCATGTACATGCTGCCGCTGCTCGAATAAAAACTGTCACTCCTGCAGGCACTGATCAAGGAATCTACTAAAAAAGTATTAGCAGCAGGAGAGCTGTTGGGAAAGGACATTTTGGGGAGGAATTTGAAGAAGAGAGATTGTGTCCTTTGTAGGCTGACATCGCTAGGAAAACATTCCCGGTGTAATTGTGGATGCCTCTGCCGACCACATGACAACCAAGCCAATGAGATTTGAAAATGGCCTTGAGCCGCAGCCTCTTTGCAGGTCACGTGTTCCACAGCCCGGCCGGCCGGCCGCGTAAGCACGGACAACAGCGACATCTACTAAGCGCCTGTGATAGTGCGCGCTGGAGACGACCGGCCCAGAGCTCTGCTGCCGGCCAGCCTGTCTCCCGGGGCTTGTTTGGCCGGCCTGCCTGCCCCACTCGAGTCCCCCACCCAGCCACCGGGTCCCGCCAGCGGAAGGAAAGGCTTGATTCGAGGGGTCTCCGGGAGGACACGCGCACTGAGGGAAGTCAGAGCGCTGTGGCGCCTGCTCACAGAAGCGCTTTCCCTGTACATACCCAGGCAGAACGCGCCCAAGAGGGCCGGTTCCAAGGAAGGGATAGGGGCGCGGGCTGGTTAATTTAGTATTAGGCAGCCAGGAAGGTGAGTCCGATTCCTCTAGTTTGGAAACATCCCTCCCTCGGGTTTCAAAGGTGTGTGTGTGTGTGTGTGTGTGTGTGTGTGTGTGTGTGTGTGTGTAAATCTCCAGTGCAAAGATTGGAACAAGGTGTCGGGGAAGCACTAGCGAGTAGGGCCGCGAGGGTCGAGAGGCCACCAAGCAGCTGGGCAAACCCGAAGCTCGGTTGATGGTTCCAGCCCGTAGCTACCCTCTCCTTAGATCCTTCTCTCAGAACTAGGGGGCGGGGGTCGGCACCCAAAAGCTCCTGGAGCCTTGACTCTGAGAGTAACCACACCCTGACCTTTAAGGGCCGGCCGCTGGGAGCTTCCTAGCATGGAGATAATCCTTCGCCAGCCATTCCCTATCCTAGAAAGCGTCTCTCCCGCTCCCAGAGACAGCTAAAGCCAGATTTCTTTCCCCCGATAACACTGGGCAGAGAGAAAGGAAGGGAAAAAGAAAATATTTTTTCAAAAGAAAAGGGAAAACTCTGACCCCTGGACTCCACAAGTTTTAGAAAACCGGGCTAGGAAAAAAAAATGGAGAGAGCAAAGCAAACGTGTCATTTAGATCTTCTGCAAAGAAAAATATGTTTTCCTTTTATGGATTTGTAAAAGCATTGGTTTCTGACAAGTGCAAGGTACAAAGGGTTGTGGAATTTATTAATACATATTAAGAAGAATCAGGGCGATCAATAAAATTCTCATCTACATTCTTGGGCTACTTGGTAATTTTCTTGCTTCTGAAGGTTTTTAAAGAGTTATACCCGCTGTTGCCACAAACGGGAAGATATTTTATTAACAAATCAATCGAGACTTTGTAAAGGATAAGATTAATAGTTAAGATTTAGCATAATGGCGTTCACTTTATGAATTATTGAAAATTATACTATTGATTTTCCCCCTTCGCTACTAACCAAGAAGGTCAATTTTTGTTTTAACACAAATCGTCAAATATTAAAAGCTATAGTTTTGTCAGAAGTTAAATGTTATAGTTTTGGACAATCCCTAAAATTCTTTGACAAGGTTTTGTTTGGACAAGAAGGGGAGTAAGACAGGAGAGTCTTAGTCTTCCGTTTCCTCTGGTGAGGGAAAGTTTTATAAAGAGGATATGGTCTGAGGTTGTGGTCCGGCTCATTAAAGAACAACCACTGCCACAACCACCGTGGAAACTCAGAGTTTTATGAGAAACTTGAACAACTTCCTCCTTTCTTCTCTGGTTGCAGGCGGCGAGCCGCCTTGCGGAAGCCCGGGGCCTTAGGACAGCAGCAGGGAGCTTTAACCTTGATTTCCAAAGACTTGCCCTGGACCAGAGGCCCTGCCAGTGTGGGGGAGCCGTCCTTCGGCCTTCCGGGTCCCTTTCCTGGCAGTCAAGAAAGTAAAACGGACCCGGAAACTGTGACCGTGAACCAGCTCCCAGTCGTAGAAGACATCTGTGTTCCCTTCTCCCACATTCGCCCAGGAATGGGCTGGCCTTGGATTTCAGGCCCAGAGACTGAACTTGTGGATAAATCTGTTTTCCGCCTCAACAGAACATTTCTGTGGGGTTCGATGCTCTTTAAGGAGCCCTCAGCGTTCTTGGGGACCTAGTTGCTCTTTCACAAAAACATTTCACACACACCCCAGCAAAGTCCTTTGTCCCCCTCCCTCCCCTAAAGGAATTTCTCCTGGCCTGATGAAAACAGGCTTTGGAGGTTATTTTCGGCCTTGGGACCGATTGGCTAGTCTCCTCTCAGTGCCCTCGCCCAAACAATAACCCCTTTTAAAAAACTCCACGGTGGCAATGAGACAGACCTTTTAAACCTTTACGCAGCTGTTCAAATACAACATCATTGTCAGGTTAAAGCCTGGCGCCTCTAACTGCTCTGGCTGCTGCACCCCGGTGGTGGAGCCCGAGATTTAAACATTACCTTTCTACAGGGGTGGCTATTTTTAAGCTGGGGAGGGGGTATGGAGTGTTAAGTAAGGCATAGGGGACAAAATAACTTTTGTCCCTAAGTTGCTAAGATCTTGATCAAACCTAACAGTAACTGATTAGCACCTCAAATTTTCCCTTTTTACATTGTGGCTATCAAATTCTGAGCTACAGCTAAATATGACCAGAGCTGAACAAAGTGCCCGCTGCACTGCTCTCGGCAGTCGCCCTGACGCCAGCTTGGCGTTTTAGCATTGTGTTGCCTTGCATCTCGGGCCAGGAGAGCTGCCCAGATTTCCACTGCCAAATTTTCCTAATCTCAAGCAATGCAGAGCTGTTCGATCTAATCAGGAATTTTATGCCCATCAAATGCCCTTTCATAATCTTTATTTATACACGAAGAAAACACCCAGTCTAAAAACAAGCAATTCCTTTCTAAGCTGGTAAGTCTTCAGTGAAGTAAGAGAGGCAAGCTCTGCCTTCTTTCTGTGTGGGTCTTTCTGTTTCAGAGTCTTATGGCTTCAAGCTCAAAGTCAGCTCATATTAGATTGGAGTTTAAATAGACCTTCACTCAAAGGCGGGGGGGGGGGGGTTGCCAGTTTAAAAAAATGGCATCTATTCTCTCAAAATTCTAATCTTTTTCTCTTTCGAATTTATGCTTTCAGACTGATTCCTCAGGGCCAAAAATGTCAATATGTTAAATTTCTAGAATTTAAAACTTGAGCAAAATGAAAATCCTGTAAAGGAGGACAGAAAATGTGTCTTCAGATCTTAGATCGGACACAAAGCAAACGGAAGGGAAAGGCAGTAGCTTTAAAGGCCAACTTTTATTTTGCTTCGAGTGTTTAATGTAGTGGCTAGTTTTTTTTAAGTCGTCTTTAGATCTTTTAGAGCAGTTAATATTAATAATAAGTCAATATTACATCGTTAAAGAGATGGATACCCATATTTGTACCAAGACGCCTGTCTCCCTGGCAGTTTTTTTTTTCCAGAGAAAAAATTAAAAAGGTCGGCTTAGTAAGAAATTACCATTTGTAATAATGATAATGATAGTAATGATAATAATAATAAAATAATAATGTGGCTTGCATCTTTACTCTCTTGTCTTCTTTGGGAGGGTAGGGTAGAGGTTCAGGGCCTAAGAAGACCTATGGGCTCCTAGAGTCTCCCTGAATTAGAGCCGTGAGCTACCACTGGATTTTGTCATTCTTTGGACATAGAGTGAATAGAGACAAATTAAAAGCTGCCTCCCCAGGGCGCCCGTCTGGGTTGCACTGTGCACTATGGCAGCAATTGGAAAGGAAGGGGCAAATGGGAGTCTACTACGGACTCGGTAAGGGATCTACAGAGATAAGCGAAAGAGATGGAGAAGGGCCGAGCCTCTCTCTACACAGACACAAAAGACTGCTTCCTACTTGGCGCATTTCCTCTCTACTTCAGAATCTGAGAACTTAGCGCCTCAGAATCGGTGGCCGCCGTCAAGGAGCCCCATGCACTCTAGCCGGCCCCAAGAAGGGGAGATTTTTTTCAGCCCCTGAAGTCCCTGATCCCATCCCCTGGCCCATATCAGGACCACATTGGGCGAGCGCGGCCGGGAAGAATAACACTGGACCAAGCAGCAGCGGTGGTCCGCCTGCGGCTGCCAGCCAAGGCCAAGGGGCCCCGCACAGCCAGATGCGCGGTCGATGGAGCCGCCTACAAAGGAACACAACGACATTTGGAGAGGGGGGGTCTCACCCCATTAGACTGAAACCGAGGTTAGGCCCTGAGAAAGGTCGCTTTACAGGAGCAAAGCCGACCGGCAGCAAGACAGGCAGAGCCGGGCATCCGCGCGGGGAACACCCACGCCTCTCTCTGGCTCCTAGCCGGGGAGTCATGGCGCGCCAGCCTCCCGCAAGCCAAAGGCAGCTCCGGGAAACCGGGAGAACTAGCGGACAAGAAAGCCCTAGAGCCTGAGGTTCAGCGGATGGAGGGAGGGAGACAGAGGTCAGTGGAAATTTCAGGGGCTGCAGGCTGTTAACAAGGAACTTAGGGGTGAAACGGAGAGGGAGCCGCCATCCTTCCTTTGAGCCCTTTCTTCACACTTGTGGACCGCGGGCAAGGATGCAAGCGAAGGGGACATAGACATTCCCCAGTATCTGGGAATTTGCAGGAGCAGTGAACCACAGGATCAATTTTAACTGTTTGTAAGAGCCAGTGTCCAAAGCAAACTGCGCACCTCAAGGTCAGCGGGCAGCTAGGAAAGGTGGCCCGGATTCTGTCAAGTACAGTGGCCTGTTACTTCAAATGCATTTCCATTGACGACACTTTAAAATACAAACGTCCTCACAAAGAGTCTACTATCTCCAGTAGCCGCATTGGTCCAGTCTAGCACCCGCACCCCAATTTCTAGCCCTCTCTGCCCTTGGGGTAGCCAGGGGTAGCACCAAGCCATTCATGGATTGGAATCCTCTGCACACAACGACTCCCATGGTCCTCATGGAGTTTCATTTTTTTTTCTAAGTACACGCTCAGCTAAGTTGCCAACGCCCTAATCTGTTTTAAACAAAAGCCGTTTAATCATGCCAGCCATCTGAAAGCTCACAAGACGCTTGCGGTTTGGGGAAAATGGGAAGGGGTCCTATGTTTGTCATCGCTCTCCACACTCAAACTAACATGAAAATAGATTTCCCTAATTTAATTAACTGTCAGTGGCTATGACGTATTTCAAACCACAGCTATTTGTCTTTTTAAAAATATCTTCTTGACACCATCAGGTTATATACCACGGTATTTTTCACGGCGGCTTTAAGGAGACAAGGATTAGGGGGATCTCCTGTTTCAAAAGACTGGTTGCCTCTTTTCCTGTCTCTCTACAACTTCTCAAACTGGCTGATCGGAACAAGCAAATAGCAAACACCTTAACTACTGCCTGTTTCTAACGGGCGGGCCAAGATTCCTTATTAGAATCTAGGATTGAAAAAAAAAAAGGTACTGCAGCCTCTTGGCAAATAAGGTTTCTGGAACGTGAGCGCGCCCTCGTGTGGCTGTAGAAGTTCTTGCAAACGGAAAATAGTTTTTTTTTTTTTTCTCCTTTGCCTGGAGTATGCTTGCTGGCACACAGCTTGTACATTTAGACGCAGTTAAAAGAAGAAGAAGAAAAAAGAAAGATAAAGAAAAAGAAACAAACCAGTTTTGTGATTTGTTTCAAACAAATAGTATGATCCCAGAAAGGTCATATATTATTAGGGAATTTACAGGTAAACCAATGCCCAGAATTCTAAACAAAAAATCTCTTTCTGAGTGAAATACTTTGATTGTCTGCTTTGCTTCTATTTTATCCCTTACTAAAGATTTAGACATGCGTTTATGAAACAATATAAATATATTTTATTTTGTTCTATATCTTATAAAGTGCCAGAGTTTATTTAGCAGGGTGGCAAATTGCTTTCAAATGCTAGAGATAATGTAATCCTAATCAGAATTTACTCTCTCAAATGTCGTTTTAAAAACTGCAGCTCTTCATTGCAGCGAAGAAAAATTCTTTCTAACATCTTCCCAAATTCTCAGCACACTCTAGCTCTAGTAATAGTTAATAGGCATTTTGATCTAACAAGTGTTTTTTTTTCCCTAAGAAGTCAGCTGCTATTAAATTACTCAAATATTTGGAGGGAAATTATGGTTATTGATCCTGAAATTAGAAATTTTCTTAGATTTATGATGAACCCCCAGTATGATTCTGTATGGTCATAAATACGTGTGTGGGTCTGGGGGGGGTGAGCCTGTATTATGAGACTGGGTGGTGGTTGGAAATCACAGAAGAACTTTAAGGCGCCTAATTATTCAGAGAGGTTAAAGGTGATGACCTTGACATTTTGGAAGTTCAAAGGCATACACTTATGCACTTATGTTTTTCTTTACCCCCCAAAAGCTTTGACAATTTTAAAAAATCATATTTTAAAAAGCATACTTCCTCAGAAGAGGCATGAGGCGCTGGGCATCTTATGGATTTATTTTTAGACTTTGGACTTCTGAGAGGTTAAGAGTCATAAGATCCACTTCACTCTTGTCAGATCAAGAGGAGGTTTTCTCACATCTCCAGTTTATTGCACATTGCGGAAATCTCTTTTGGGCCCACCAGAAGGTGTATAATATAACCCAATTAAGCTGTTTAGAACTTTGGGTTTTATGGTGTTGTCTAGACAGTTCAAGGTTTTGTAAACAGCCTGGCTTGGTCCTGTGACATAAAGGGCACTGGGGCCCTCACCACATTCTTTAACTTAAAGCGATAAATGTGGTGAGAAGCAGTTTTGCAGCCCCTGGCCTTAGTCCAGTGAGGGGGGCTCACAGTCCCTGCTTCATGCTCACTAAGACACCAGAAAGAACCCAGGTCCCTGTACCTATTACCTTCCTCTTAACAAACTTCCCCCGCCTCACATGGAGGCTTTTCTCTACCTTCTTCTTAAGGAAACCTGGCTCCTTGTCACCATGCTAAGTGATCATTTGGATCTTCTAATTAATTTTAAATTTTGTTTTGTCTTTCCAAAAATTCCAAGTTCATTAGACTAGGGGTGGGGGGTGGGGTGAGAATTTGTTCTTAGATTCCTACTGCTTCAATCTCATCGCCTGGGTGGGGGGAGACAACCATCATTGCTGGATCACATCATCATCAATTCAGAAATGTAACACTAATGTGATTTTTTTAAGAGCCAGTGTAGCCTACAGGGGGTGTGAAGGACCAACTCCTATTATGGTGAGATTAAAAAGTGTCCCAGCGGGCTTTCAGTTGCATGGGGAAGGGGGTTCTGGTCACTAAGACAGCCTGATTAGCCACTAAACTTCTTCAAACAGTAAAATCCATGCAGTGTATTGAAGCTGTAACCTCCATTTTGCTAGAAACCATTTATTCACACACAAAAAGACAGTGACTCATGCCCAAAGGTACATTTCCCAGAGTTTAAATAATCTGTATTCACTGAAGGGAAAGAAAGGGATTTCTTAAACTCAAAACAAAACACCAGCTCCTTCTAGCCCCATGGCCTAACTCCCTACAGATCTCGCCGCGTCCACGAGGACTTGGAAAGAGGGAGAAGAGGAACAACAGCACATTGGCGGTAAAATTGTAAAGGGATGTTTGCATTTACCATGTTCCCCTTATTAGGATCCGCTCAGCCAAGTTCCGGGCCTCTTCCTCAGGCTGTAGTGGTCGCTGGGAGGTCCGGAGTTGAATTCGAGAAGGAATCGTGAAGTTCCACAGAGAAGAGGCGTCATTGAACCCAAGGACATTGGGCCTGCGGAGGGCAGGCTGGTGGGGAGGAGTGTGGGTGAGTGGGGCTCTGGGGAGGGGGTACATCCTGGAGCTCTCAAAATAAAGGGTTTCCAGTGAAATACTGCAGACGGTCCCTGTTCAGTTTCTTTTCTTTCATCCTGCGATTCTGGAACCAGATTTTGACTTGCCGGTCAGTGAGGTTGAGCATCCGCGAGAGTTGGAGTCTTTTCTCTTTGTTTATGTATACATTAAAGAAAAACTCGCGTTCCAGTTCGCGGATCTGGTACTTGGTGTAGGGACAGCGCTTTTTCCGGGACCTCTGCGGGGCCACTGCAAGGAAAAGAAACCAAGGGGTGAGAGAGGCTACTGCTTGCCCCCACCCGCTCTGGTCACTGAACTAGAGCCAGGCCTTGGCCCAGTTAGGGACGTCCCTTGCCGCCGTTGAAAGGCCCTGCCTGCGTCGTGGGGGATGATATATGGGCGGGCACAGGAGAGTGCGGGCGTGGACATGTGTTCACGCCTGGAGACACACCACACACCACACACACACACACACACACACACACACACACCAGGCTGGCACTGAGATAGGAAGAAGGGAAGAAGGATGGCAAGCCAGGGACTCTGAACTGGAACGTAAAAGGAAGGAGAGAGACAGGAGCGCGCCCACAGGGGCATCTGCTCAACTCTGAGCTGAGCGCCAGCCAGAGGTTTAGGTTAAGTCCAGTGCAGAAGATCCCCTACCTCCTCCCTGAAAGGCAGGAGGCTCTCGTGTTGCCACTCAGCAACTGGCTCCAAATGTCCTTCCCTCCTCTAAGGTCCTCAACTCACCCACCCCCACCCAAATAGAAGGAAAGCTCTCTACAGCGATTAATGTCGTCTTCGAAGTCTACCTTAAGCCCACCTAAATTGGTTTCCTATCATAAACACGCTTTACAACGACCCGGGAAATCTTATAGGATGTATAAACCCCCTCGAATGCTTATAAAGTAGCACATAAAACGGCGCAAGCAGAGGGAGGTCCCCGCCGCCCCCCCTCCACCGCCCCGGGCCAGCCCCTCGGCCCGCGCCCCGCGCCTACCTGTGCCGCCGCTCTTTTCGGCCCCCGCCTCCCCCGGGGGGCCCTCGCCTTCACCGCCGCCGCCTTCCACCGCCCCCTTGGGCTCCGGGCCCGGAGTCGCCTTGGCGCAGGGACTGCCCCCGCCGCCACCAGCCCCAGGCTTGGGGTCGCCCTTGTCAGCGGCGCCCTCGGGCTGCGGCGGCGCGGGAGCGGGCTGGGGCTGCGGGCCGGCGAAGGGGGGTCCCGGCGCCGCCTCGTAGAACTGATCAAAGCCCTGGGGCAGGATGCCGTTGCGACCCACGGCGCTGTAGAAGTTAGAGGCGGCGGCCGCGGGACCGTGCGGCGGCCCGGGAGCGCCGCACACCGGCTCAGGAGCCTTGAAGAGCACGTCTGGCCGGCGGCCGGCGGGCGGGAGCAGATCTCGCTGCATGGCCGCCTCCTCGGCTGCCGCTGCCGCCGCCGCTGCCGCCGCCGCCGCGGCGTAGTAGGGAGCGTAGCCCCCGGAGCCGCCACCGCCCCCGCCGGGACCGCCACCGCCGCCGCCCCCCGCGCTGCCGCCGCCGCCACCGCGGTATGGCCACTTGGCGCGCTCCAGGCCGTAGTCGCGAAAGGCCACCTCCCGCACGGGCTGGACGTGCGGCGCCAGGTTGGACGAGTAGGGGAAAGTCATCTGGCACGAGGACGGCTGCGAGAGGAACGACGGCTTGCTGGCGAAGTCCGACGGGGCCACGTAGTAAGCGCAGCCCGGCAGGTACATGCTGGCTGCGCTGGGGCCGCACTCGTCAAAGTCGTTCATGGCTGCGCGGCGTGCACGCCGGCAAGCCTCGGGCCGCTCCCCGCGCCTCCAACCTGAGCCATCGATTGCACAAGAGGCTTGGGCCAGGATCAACTAAGCAAAAATCCCCACCGGGCGCTGACGTGCAATTCATCTTGATTGATTCTGGTGGTAATTATGTCACGTGACGCCATGGAGAGAAATGTCCTTATATCTATATCAGCGCTCGCCAACACGCCCCGGGACGGCTCCTGGCGCCGAGACGCGCGCACGCTGGGGGCGGATCGGCCTCCAGCTCCCGCCAGCTCTCCCAGGGCACTCCCTGACCAGGCTGCGCTGCAGGCCGGTCACCTGCGCGCCGCCGGCGGCTGCCACCGCTGGGCGCATCTGCCGCCACCGGACTGGGCCGCCCGCCCGCCTTAGCCCGCCCGCGCTGCTTTAAGTACCCGGACCTAGGCCGGAGGGGAGGAGGAGGGAGGGAGAAGGAGGGGGAGGAAGGGGGAAGGGAGAGCAGCCGAGAGCGGTGGGGGGAGCCCCGGCCCTGGCACAGAGGACTAGGTGTGAGAGTGTGAGGTTCCCACCCCCACCTTTCCTGCAGCCGCTCCCTCCCCCGCGATACAGCCACCCTCTGTAGCTCACCGGCTGGGAGCTTGTTGCTTCTTGTTCAAGGGGCGTAATTGCGACACTCTCTAGGGCTCAGGGAGCCCTGATTTACATATTTCTCTGCGGAGTGCGTTCCGGCTGGTAGGGATTTGGCTCTCTTGGGTTCTGACACCAGGGACCAGAGTGCAGACCCTGGAAAAAACGACTCCCAGGAGCTAGGCTTGACGTGGGCCTTGGTGCCCATTCGGCCCTTTCTCTTCCAGGTTTTCCCCTCTGTTCCTGGACCTCTTTACTTATTCCTCACTCCTCTCCTTTCTCTCTCCTGTCTTCCTCTCTTCCTTTCCTGGCCTCCTCGCCTCCGTCCCGTTTTCTCTCCTTTCTCCAGTCTTTCTCAGTACCTCCATCCTTTCCCTTTATTCTCTCTCTCTCTCTCTCTCTCTCTCTCTCTCTCTCTCTCTCTCTCTCTCTCTCCTCTCTTCTCTCTCTCTCTCCCCTCTCTCTCCTCTCTCAATACTCAATCAGTGTGGAAACCCGGAGGTTCCGGCTTTCTGGCTTAAGCTGGGTCTGAAGAACAAAAGGAAGATAAGTCCCACTCTCACAGAATAAGGGCCCTACTCACCGCCCACAGACAAAAACCCCTTATGCGTTGGCCTTCCTCACGGTCTTCTGTGTTCACGTCCCTCAGAGCTTTCACTGTGTTGGAGCCCCACTAAAGCGTGAGCAATCTCGTGGCATATCCCCAAGACTCCTCTGGAGGCCTTGAATTTGATGGTCATGCATCTCCCAGGGAGATTGGTTGGTTCTCTAGGGGCCCTCAATTGAGCCTGCCTGCCCGCTGGGGTCTGTCTGCACCACCTGACTCCGAGGTAGACTTTTCAGGGCCCCCAGCCACTTGCTCCAAAGCCTTACTCTCTTCTGGCTGGGGCAATGCTCTCGGGCCTGGAGTCCAGAAGAGGCCTGGGCTCCCACCTCCAGGTTACCAGGCCTTAGTCTCCCCCTAAATCCAAATCCTAGAACCAAAGGCAGTAGCCTGCCTCCTTTCTCGGTATTCCTCTGCCCAGGAAAATCAGCCCAGAGGCCTGGGCTTCAGCGCTATGCCCTGGTTAGGCGGCTCTGTTTATGTGCTGGTTCCCTCCCGTTCCTCAGGCCGCTGCAGTTCGGGTCCTGTGCTCTCTGCGCACCGGGCCGAGCCGACTTAAGAGAAAAGGCGGGTGTTCTGAGTTAATATCTCTTTTCTAGCCATCGCCCCTTCTCTTCTCCTCCTCCTTTCTCCATTCCTCTTTCCTCCGCCCTCACCCATGCCTGCTTCCCTCTCCCCAAAACTGCGCAAACAGGTCTGTGGCAGTGATGGCTGGAGCTCACCAAGATCTCTCCCACCTAAATGTCCATCCTATGTGACCCCCCCCCTGCATTTTCCACCCCCCACCCAGATCCCTGTTGACACCATTCTGCTAGCCCAGACTCCGACACACACTGTATTTTTATCTGCCTCCCTATCTCCATCCCAGTCCCAAGCCTCTCCCTTTCTGAACCCTGGTCGACGCCCCTGGATCTGTCTCCTAAAATGGCTCCCCAGACACAGCACAGTGTTCCTGGGGTCGTTCAGGACGGAAGGCAGCGGCGGGAGGGGGGGCTCAATATTTGCGTGTCTTGGGATGCAAAACAATTCCCCCACCTTCTTTCTGCTCACCCCACCGAGTGGGTTGTAAGACAGACCATCGCCCCTAAAGTGAAGTCTGCTGGCTGCCGAAAAAGGAAATGGAAAGGAGGAACCCATTCAAGTTCAACGACATGGCGACGGCAGCTCCGGCGGGAGCCGCGCTTTGGCAGGGGAGGGTGCGCCATCTGCAGCGGCGCGCTAGCACATAGGGGAAGGGGCGATGGGCCCCCCTCCACTCCTTAGCGTGCAAGTCGCCCCCACATACCACCCACAGCATTCATCCTTGGCCCAACCCGCTTTGCTCTCAAACCCCAGCTCTATGCTTTGGTCATCACCCCGAAAAACCATGAAAATCCACAGCCCCTGGACCCGCGCGTTCCGCTAGAGAACCTACCGTGAAGACCGGAGCGTTGTGTCCTTGTCCTTGCTTATGCGGTCCTACTCGGAAACACAGGGAGCACACACGACCTTCGGGGGCTTGGCCAGCAGCTCCGAGAACGATAGCTTTCTGCGCAGCGCATAGACGCGATGCGGTAATTTTGAGCCACCCAAGATAAGACACTAACTTGACCTTAACTTTGTCAGGGCGCCCCTGGTATCTGGAGAACGTGAACAGACACTGTCTGGCAGCTCTCGTAAAAGCTGACTGGGGAAGGGATTCTGAGTCATTTCATTTATTACCACTACAGTTCTGCAAGAAAGCTTTTCCTCCCTGCCAAACTTTAATTATTTATGCTCTTTTACGAAACGAAAGAAGAGAAAAGCAGGGGAGGTGGGGGAAACACCCAGAGCTCTTCCCTGCAGAGCCTACTTAAGTGGAGACTGGAAAACAACAACAACAACAACAACAACAACAACAACAAAAAATGTGGGAAGATCACCTTTGTCCAAGGACTGTTGGACAAGCGCTGTGCCCCCCACTACCACTGAGGGGAGTGGATGCAGCTGGGAGAGGCCAGCGGTGGGGCACACCTCCCTCCCCCACCACCAGACATGAATATTTACAACGATTCTGGATTTCTCCTCCACTAGCTCGCATCCAGGAAGCCTCCCTAGCCTGCCTCCCAAGGGGAGAACCCTCGGCCCTTAAAAGCTTCCCCTTTTCGGCCTCCAGAGCTATCAACGGAGTGAAGAGCAGGGTAAACCGTTCTTTTCTTTTCTTTTTCTTTTTTTTTTTTCATTTTAAAACCTCTTTCTTAGTCAAGAGGCCTCATGGACTGCAGCGTTTCAGAAGCATTTCTCTTTCTACGAGGGGATGTGGGAGCTATCAGATTTCAATATCATTTCTCTTTGGCATTTGTTTCGTACCCTGGTTCCAAATTTCTGCTAGAACTTCGGTTAGGAAAGGAGACATCGTGGTCTTTGAATTTGTGTGGATCAGTAAAGGGGGTGCATTTGGAAAACACCGCCGGACCGACAGATAAGATTTTATACTTAGGCTAATTTTCTTCTGGGTCTGGCCTCTAGGAATATCTCCCCACAACTCATCCCAGACTACAGAAAAACATAATGGCTTAGCATCATATCTCTCTAGGAAATTGGCCTGAATGTTTTAGGGTCTGGGAAGTCTGGTTTCTTCTTCCTTTCTCAGTCCTCTGGACCCAAGGTCTCTCAGTATGGCTTCTGCCTTTGTTCCGTTGTTTTCTAGGAGAAAACCTCTCAATACAGACTCAGACTCCAGAAACCTGGCTCAGGACCACTCCCTTCCTGAACAGTCAGATAGGGAAACATTCCAACCAGGGGACCTTCACAACCCCTTTCTTCTTACCTTCCAATTGTTGTGGGCAATTTTTTTAATTGCAAAAAAAATACAGTATGTATAAGTCAAATTTGATTTCCAGGAAATGAATTGGAATGTGAATATTCAGCATTAGAGATGCATTGGTCTTCCTTTTTTTTTTTTTTCTCTCTAGTGAGAAGCTACTTTCTACCTTTATGAGTTAAGAATCAAGATTTTCAAAAGGGTTCATTTTAAGCAGGCCCTGGCTTTATTTGACTGAACTCTGGGCTCCAAAGGCATAAGGAAGAATTCCCAAGGGAGCCTGCTGAAGTCCTGGTGCAGTTGCCTAAGGAGCTTCCCAAGACATAGCTTGGTCCTTAGAACTCTGACCAAAACTTGGCAGAGAGATGTTTTGTTTTGAAATCTGAGGAGTCTCAAATCTTGACTCTCCCTTCCCCCCACCAATAATAGTGAGCTTTAAAGTTTGAGAATTTAGGCAAAGTTGAGACTCCTTAGTCTACAAACTCCCAGTTTGCTTTGTGTTTGAGATACAGCCACATCTACCCAAGGACTCCCCCATTGAATATTTCACACAAATTCTGTCTGTAGCTCTTTAAAAATATATATATAGCTGTTTTCTGACTGTCTGAGAAGCCATTTTCTCATTTAATGAACAGCAAAAAACAGAGCTGAAACCCCAAGTGGAGAAAAACAAAAACGAATTTGAGAGCCTGAAAAAGATTGCAAAAGAATTTAAAGCATTTTTTTAAAATGAACATCAGCCCCTAACAACTTGGCTGGGACCCGGATATTTATTTTCACTATGCAGCTAATATATACAGGGAAATGTTATTTTACAAAATCAAAACAAAACATGAACGGCAACTGTTAGAACAGAAAATAATATTTAAAACACCAACCGAGGTCAGTTGGGGCAAGGCTCAAAGGTTCTTGTGAGATGGCCTTCAAGGTCCAGTTCCTGGAGACCTTTGCTAAAGGAAAGCCATTGGACTTTGGGAAGGAATCATGAGCCTTTGGGATGTTGTGCATCTTGCTAAGGGTTGGGGGTGGGGCTTAAAGCTCAAAAGAAGAGGCGAAGATTGTAGGGGAAGGCGGGGTTGAAGTCGCTGAGAATAAGGCTGGACAGATTCTGTAACAACTTCACAATTCAGAAAACCTAGGTTTCTCAGGGTAAACCTGGCAGGGCTCAGGGCCTTAAAAGCTTTAGAAGAGCTGGCCAAAGTCTAAGAAAGGGCACACTGGCTAAGTTTTGATGGAATTGGTGGGTGGTGGTGGGGGGAGCTCTGGTTCTTCCTGTCCTTCAAGAGCAGCCACCACAGGCTGAGAATCTGAGAGGTCTCTTCTCCTTCAGACTCCTCAAGGAGGCTTTTTTTTCCCTCTTCTTGTGGTGATCCATTAAGGAAATTCAAGAAAGACAGACATATGGACACCTTCATCCATTCGAGAGGAGAGTCATTGTTACAGCATGAGTGAAGATCCTCCTCCCTCGCTTACTCTTTTTTCTTCCCTGTGCAGCCAAGCCTCAAAACAGGCCAGCAGCTCCCCTAACCGTAGCTCAGTTCTAGGGATCTAGTTACAGAGTGCATGGGCTTGGCTCAGGGATAGGTGAGGCTGGAGCAGGGGAGTCCTGGCAGTCTAGAGACCTTATTTTGCTCTGGAGTCCCAGTTTCTCTCGCTATCTCTGAGAAGATCTTCCAACATATTTTACCCGGCAGGAGAGCCTTCGTAGAGCTGAGATTCCAAGGTATCCCTTCCTTTCCCCCACAAGTCTGAAGGTCTAGGGTAGCTTTTGTCCTCCCAAATCATTCAGGGCAGATGGGGGTTGTGGTGGAATCAGGCCTTTTCCTTCCTGCAGAGTGGAGGGCCTAGCTTTGTCACAAAAGGTTTCTGCTGCAAAGGGGCTGGAGTTATCCTCAGCCCTTTGCACTGCAGAGGGGTCTCAGGGCCTTCTTTCTACATGCACCTCTACTCGGAGCCCTAGCTAGGGTCTTGTTTAATCCAGAAAGAGCTAGATAGAGAAAGAAAAAGAAAAAAGAACAAGTTGAAAACTGAAATGCCCATATACAGTGTTTCAATAGTGAGCCCTGGATGTAAACTTCACAGACAAGGACAGGTGACCCCAGACACCATGCTGAATGTTTAAAGCCTCTGTTAGATTGCAATTCCCAAACACTAGGAGGGTCTCAGAGAGGGCTGAAAAGGAAGGGACTTCACTGGCCTCATCTCCAAATCTCCTCCTGGTTCCTGGGCTGCAGACTGAGCCGGAGGGCGCCCAGGACCAGAGGAGTGGGAGGGAAATCTCCAGCCCCAACACCTCCTCCATAGCCAGGCCTCGGTCCAAAAGGACAGGCTTGGCAAGGCCTCGGGTCCCCCGTGGGCAGCTAATAGAGCGCCAGAGCCTGCTCGCGCTGCACTACCCGCTTCTTCTTCATACGCCGGTTCTGGAACCAGATTTTGACCTGCTGGTCGCTGAGGTTCAGCCTGTTGGACAATTCCTTACGCTTCTGACGGTTGATGAATTCATTGACCAGGAATTCGTTCTCCAGCTCTGCGATCTGCTGCTTTGTGTACGGTTTCCTCTTCTTGCGGGCCCTCCCCGGGGCCGCCCCCCACGGCAGGCCTGAAACAGAGGCCCCGACCCATGTCAGCTCGCTCAGATCAACTGCCCGCCCCACAGAGGTTCACCACTGCTGGTGGGTCTCCTCCCTGCACAACTGTCCCTGATATCCCACCTCCCGTCCCTGCCTAAACTGACTTGGGGAGCATGGGCACCGTTTACCGTCGGGCAGCGAAGATCGCAGGCAAGAGGCTACCCCAGCTACTTGCACTGCCATGTTCAAGTTGAGCGGGCCTTTGGTGTCTTCCTTGAAGCTGGAGGCGCAGGGAGCCCCCTGGAGCAGGGTCGTAGAGCCTGGAGTGGCCCGGCCCACACCTGCGTAGTCGTACTTGGTGCCTTTGAGAGCCGAGTGAACCAGACTAGACTCGGGGGCGAAGGGCGGCCTAGTCCGGCTGCGTTCCTCAGATGCGGTGGCTCCATCAGGCGTATAGAACTTGACCTGGTCTTCGGGTCCATCCTTGGCGCCTGGAGACTGCAGGCCAATAGGCCCTGAGCTGGTCAAGTAAGGCTGAGAGAAGCCTCCAAAGGCAGAGGCGGTGGCAGGCTGCGCAGGGGTGCATGAGGCGGGCGTAGCGGCCCAGGGCAGCGCACTGCGAGGGTATGAGATGGGGGGAAGCGCGGCCAACTGGCTGCCATTGGGTCGCAGGTTGGAAAAGTAGAAAGAGTCCGGTGACTGTAAATTCAGAAGCGAGCCCACATAGCCAGCTCTGTAGAGACTGCGCTCACACATCTCCAACAAAGGGCCTCGGCTGTGCTCGCAACAGTATTTAGTTACAACCCGGAATAAGAGGACCGGCTCAGAGGATTGGACGAAACTTTGCCTGCAGGTTCTTCAAAGCCGGTCATTTCAGCACCGCCTACATCCCCCGACCCGTCCCCACCCCCACCCCCTTTCAGGGGATTATGATAACACCAGCAATGTTCGACGGCGGCGAAGGAAGAGGCTGCCAGCAGAACCAAAGCGTGTTGAGGAGAGGCGAAGCCCTTGAGAATTTCCAGACCTGTTTCAGGAACCGGTGACATTGGGATGAGGGTTGACCAAGTGTCTCTTGGGAGTTTTCCTGGTCTGGGTTGGCCTTCTCAGCCCTTATTTCGCCAGCTGCCTGGGGCAGGCTTGCTTCTACCAACTTGAAGTTGCAATTCAGACATTTTCCAATAAGGGTACCTCTGGGCTTGACTGGAGAAGGTCTGACAGTGCCACTGACTGCTCCCGGATCTGAGCAATGCCGTTCCAAGAAAATCCTTTTTTATAGAAAGGGCCTCTAAAGTGGCCTCTGCCCAAGGCACTTGACAGCAAAGACCCATTCACTTGATCCTGTAGTCCCAGGTCACAGACAATACTAGAAGTTGATCAAACAATGGTGAAAGGCGTCACAAACTGTTCAAATTGGCACCTAAGGATTCTTCACACTGTACCGGACGTTTGTCCCCAGCAACTATACCCATAGTGTTGTGATCCAGGCCCCTCAGGTAATTCCACAGTCGGAGGAATCTTGTGGAAAACTATATTTCTTTTATCTCCTGGAGTCATCTTGGTGACTATTCACTATTAGTCAGAGCTCCTAGATGCCCAGCTGAGCGTTGGAGGGGCAGAAAAGTCCGAGGCACCTGGCTGAGGAAGAGCGGTCGCACAGGAACAATCAGCTAGCTGCCTTCCTTGTGTTGGTGCCTCCAGGCACGCGGGTGGCTTCGGGTTCACTGTCTGGGCAAACAGGGAAGCAGGAAAAGTAACTGCTCCTTGTGTGCAGTAGTGTGGCTTAGCCCCTGCGGCAGGGCCTTCTGGAAAGTCCCGAGGGAATAAGGCTTTTCTCCTCCAGAGACTGTGTTATGGGAGCCCGCGCTAGCCTATAGCAGGACCCACGGTCCCTGAGCCAAGCTGGAACTGGTTAGGCCTCCAGCTCTGGCAAGGAGACCACACAGGCGCCGCCGGAGGGCAAGGCTGACCACCTCGCTGGGACTTTATTGTGTGAGTTATGGCGACCAATTGGGCGGCTCTCAGGACGCAATCGGCCTCTTCCTCCTGTTCTGGGGCGGGAGTAGGATGGGGGTGGGGGAAGTCTTGGGCTCCTGGGGCATTGCTAGAGTTTCCTCCTTCTCAAGCATTGCGACAAAACTCCATACTCCGTTCTTTTCTGGTAGGTGGGAGAAGGCAGAAGTTTCAACTCTGTTTTTAGAAACCCAGGTGAACCCAAGCCTTAGGTATTCGATAGCTTTCATTTTGAAGAATTCTCCCCTTTCTACTGGAGCATCCTCTGGTCTGAATTTTCAGTTCTAATAGTCCCAGCGCTCTCAGCGCCCCTGCCTCCTGCACAGCGATTCCTGGGTAGTTCCAGGCCTAAGGGTGCATCCTTAGACTGTGGCTGCCTTTCAGTTGTTTGCCTCTCAGGACTAAATATATAAGTGTGAATTAAGGAAAAAAGAACAGCTAGATTTTTTTTCCTAAATCGACTCACTTCATTCCCCCAAGTATGTAACTTTCAAGGGCTGACAGGCAAAGTTCTTTTCGAGGAGGCTGGTGCCTGAAGGTGAAGGCTGGAGACCGTGAGAGAAGGTGGGGGGAGGAAAGGAGGCTTATCTGGGGATGGGGGGGGGGGGGAAGCTGAGGAGCCGAATGACAAACTCTGAAATGTCGCCAAACGCCCAGGAGATGGCGAGCGTGCTCCATGCCTGGCGAGGCGCCGCCGCACGGTCAAGATCAACAGTGAAGGGCGGTGAGGCGGGCTTGGGGTCGCCAGTGCTCGCGGTCATGGCCCGCTGCCAAGGCGCTACGGACAGTCTCTGCAAGCCAAAGATTGTAGCAACTGACCCAGACAGCGGAGCCAAGGGACCTGACGCCTGAGGCCGCGGGGTTTTTTTGTTTTTTGTTTTTTGGTTTTTTTTGTTTGTTTGTTTTTTTGGGTTTTTTTTTTTTTTTTGACTTTTCGCCTCTGTCCTAACACCTTTTTTACCTGTTGAATCACGAGTCGATCTGCCTATCTTGGTCCCTACCTCAGTCGCTAATAACATGCCAAATTTCTGAGCGGGCTGTCAGCCTCCAACTTCAGGAAAAGCCTTTCTCCAAACTCCCTCGGCCTTCCGGGCTCCCCGCGGGCCTCGCTTCCAGGGCCTCAGCCACTTACCCCTGGCTCTCCTCCTCCCGCAATCCCGCATATAAAAGGCACACATATAAATAACAAAGCCTTCATCTGTTCCTCATTTAGCCATCAATCCAAATACCACCAGAGAGCATTTGAGCGCAGTTTTAATCTTCAGCAAACTCCTTTTCTCTTAGGCTCAGCGAAACTGACGTGCGACCTGCAGATGAAAGGAAAGCCTCTAGGCAATTCCCTCTATCCAATATAGGAAACCTGAGAAATGGACCTGAGAGATGAAGCGTGGCCTCAGAGACTAGAACCTACAAGAAAGAAAGAAAGAAAGAAAGAAAGAAAGAAAGAAAGAAAGAAAGAAAGAAAGAAAGAAAGAAAGGAAGGAAGGAAAGAAGGAAGGAGAGAGAGAGAGAGAAAGGGAGAAAGAGAGAAAGAAAGAGAGAAAGAGAGAGAAAGGAGAGAAAAAAGAAAGAAAATGAAGGAAGGAGAGAAAGAAAGAAAGAAAGAAAGGAGAGAAAGAAAGAAAGAAGGAAAGAAAGAAAGAAAGAAATGAGGGGACAGGACGAAGGGTGGTTGGAAAAAAGCTAAGGGCCTTTTTTTGTTCGTTTGTTTGTTTGGTTGGTTGTCCCCCCAACTCCCACCCCGCAACACATCTTGTGAACAAAATAGCGAAGGTATTAAGATTTCCTTCGCCAAGTGACTGACGTCCAGGATGATGTGGCTTCCCTTTTCAGGGGTTTATCCTCCCTAGATTGAACCGCGTTCTGCATCTGTATTACTCTATCTCTGCCCATACTCTCCCCCTCTATAAACAAAGTTGGCCTCTGCAGTTGGCAGGAAGATGTGAAACAAGTCAAGCTGGACCAGAGAAAACGAAAGTAATTCCGAACGTGAAGGCTGTGTTTCCCCTACAGCCCTACAGGAGCCCTCCTACCATGAGAGTTTACAGAGTTTACGTGTTGTGTGAGCTTTTAGAAATCTGCTCAGCTAACTTGCACACCAGAAAGTTAGCTCGCACTAGATTGTAGCAGTAGTTGCGAGGAGCCCCGTTTTCTTTGCGGCAGTTTCCCTGAGTGGCAAAGAGGACTGAATCAGGAAAAAAAAAAAGTCCCTGATTCCTAAAACTTTTGTCTAGCTGCTAGCATATATAATAGTAGTTTCAGTTGCCAATTACTGCATGCGACATGGGATGTTGGAAGTGTTTCTTTATTGATTGCCAAATATGGATATGGCTTTCTCTAATTTTAAGACCTTCCTAGTGAGAGATATTTATAATGGACCCTCTGTAGGCCTCAAATTTTCCAGTGAGTTTTCTTCTACCCGGGTGCCTACATTCACATTGATTAATATATAAATAAAATTGTCAAATAAATTGGTAATATTGAAAGAAATAAAATTTATTGATTTTTAATGAGTTGATCTGGGTTAAAAATGATGATTTTAGACATCACAGATGACACCCTCATTTTAAACATTACTATTTGTGTTAGAGGGAGTGGACAGAAATGGAGAACAGAACATGGAGGTTTCAGAGACCCGAACTGGTGTTGTTTCCTTCATCTACAGATGTTGAGGAGAGCAAAATGTTATAATAAATAAGAATAGTTTCTAGAGGCAGCACAAGATTGAAAAACACAAATGTATGAAGACTCAATGGAGACAAGAGAGTTCTTTTTATTTATATCTCCCTAGGAGTAAAATGTGATTTTTAAATGCTCGAAGCACTGTTCACACACATTGCATCTACAAAAACAATCTTTCAGTCGCATAAATACGCGACGTTTTTGAAAGTAGTTCACCATCACTTTCAGAAGCTTCTGGTTTTCCTCTTGGTCTTTAGAGCTCCATATTTTTGAAAAACGTGTTAAATATTTTAAGCTCTGAGAGGCCCATGCGTTCAGACAATTAACTTCTTCAATGGGTCCTGGACAGAAGCTCCCACCCATGGCCACCTTGGCTCAGTCTCTTTCCAAGGATTGAGGAGATGGCCTCAGTTCCCACAGACCCAAGGAAAGGGATGAATTTATACCATCTAGAGTCACTCTGCCAAGTGTAAGTATTTTAATAGCTGCTTCTAGAGTTGAAGAAATGAAAGCATTCACGAGGAATACTGTTTTCAGATTAAAAGATCACAGCTACAAGGCACGTTAAAACCACACAAAGCAGTAAAGGAGATTGCCAAAGACAAGGAAGATCGTCTTCATTTCAATATTAATAAGGTAGCTGCTTTTAAAGCCATCATGTGCCTTCAACCTCCAAGTTTCAGGCTCTCCCAGCGATCCTAAATCACTGAATGCCTAAGAGCTGTTTCCACTTGCCTTGGGGAAACTTCTGAGAGCTAATGATTCAATTACACAATCACAGGGTATGAATGGCTGAAAACGATTCTGGCCTAATGGGTTATAAGCATAATCAGTGCTGGAAACACATATAAAACCCTGTTAAAAAAATAAACCCCTAAATCCAAGGACACTTCTGAAATTCATTTTGGGAGAGTATTGAAAAAAATACTTCAAGTTTTTTTTTTTTTATACTGGCCTGGAGGGAGAAACAATGTTTAAAAATTATAAAAAAAAAAAAGCCTAGACAAGAACAAAACCAATAATAAGCAAGTAAGAAACAGAATTACACAGTCAGATTGGGCAGCAAAAAGTTTTAGAGCCAGATAAAGGGAGAGAGAGAGAGAGAGAGAGAGAGAGAGAGAGAGAGAGAGAGAGAAACGATTCACAATGCTTGCCATTCTAGGCAGGGAAGGGGGGATGGAATTAAATACATTTTCAAGTCTTTTCAAAGGTATTTCTGGAGACAACTGAAAGCATTTAAACTGTGGCCAACCTGGCCCACATCAGGAGACAGTATCTTTGAGCTTGGAGACGATTTTCTTGTCCTTCACTCTTCGATTCTGAAACCAAATGGTTACTTGTCTCTCTGATAGGTTCGTGGCAGCTGAGATCCGCCGCCGCTTGTCCTTGTTAATGAACTTGTTAATGGCATACTCATTCTCCAGTTCTTTGAGCTGCAGTTTGGTGTAAGGTACCCTTTTCTTCCTTCCCCGTCGGTAGACACACATGTCCGGCTGGTTTAAAGCCACATCTCCTGGCACAAACAACAGCATGGGAAAAATTAGACTGGATACTTGGAACACCTAAGCTTTGAGTTGTGTTATGTGAACACATTTGTGTTTTTGTTAGTACTAGGCGGGGTAAGGAAGAGAATAAAGAAAACGAGATTGTTTATACTTTATTATTATTTACACAGACATATTATTTACACAGTATTAAAGAAAGACTATTTGCACTTCGAGACAAAGGCTAATTTGATGGATCATCATGGTTTTTCAAACCGGCATTTTAACAAGCCTGTGATTTTATGGTCTGGTTATTGGGGTAGCTCATAAGGACAGTTTCTGCAATTGCCAGTTGCATACATTCAAACACACACACACACACACACACACACACACACACACACCAGATCTTTTACTCAAGCTTTACTTCCTTTTTACTATGTTTGAGAGTTTATGGGCTCTAAGAAGCTTCAGTGGACATTGGAACCCCTCTTGAAAAAAAAAAAACCGGGAACCCAACTCTGACATCTTTCAGAAACCTCTCTAGTCAGGGGAGTGAGGAAGGGAGGGGGACAGGAGGAAGGGAGAGGGGAAAGAGGGAGGGAGAAAGAGTGGGGGGAAGAAGCTACAAAGGTAGCTAAAGATCTTGAACTTTAGTGGATTAAAAAGCACCTGTGCTTCAGGGGAAAGAAAACATAGAGGCGCTTTTAATTGGGAAAGTTAGAGATTACAGAAACCAAACAAACTTTTCTAGTGGATTATACCTGGTCAGGCCCGGAATCTAAGTAACCACTCCCAAATTGGGGTGCTTTTCTTTTCTTCCCCTCCCCCTCCCGCGTGTTCTTTCCCTTTCTACGTTGCTCCTACCTGGAAAGGATGATTTCCAAAAATGGGACCCCTGTGGCTGGTCCTTGGCACAGTACACCTGGCTGTTCCACCCGTTGGCTAGCGTCCAGGACTGGTAGCCCTCCATGGAGATGTACGCCTCGTGCCGAGGTTCCCCAGATCCAAAAGTGGACACCATGTCGATATACCCAGGCACGTGCTGATAGGGACTCGTGTAGCCCTGGTAGAAGGACACTTCCTTGGCTCGCGCGGGCACCTCGTTGGTCGGTACGCTGCTACTCGCCAGGCCGGATACGTCCATGTACTTCTCCACCGGGAAACCTCCGAGAGAGGCGTGAGGGGACGACTTGAGAGCGTTCTGCTGCAAGCCCACGCCGTGCGACATGCGGCAGCTGTAGTAGCCGTTGCCGAAGTGGTAGCCATAGCCCAGCGCCGGAGCGCCCGGCGGTGCTGCAGCGGTCGCGGCGGCCGCTGGCGGGGGACACTCTTTGGCCACTGGAGCCTCGGGGCGAGTGGCGATCACAGCCGAGGATGACGACGACGACGACGAGCCTGTGCGCTCAGAGGTCCCTGGGTACGCGAAGCTGGATGCTGCTGCCGCCGCCGCCGCCGCTGCTGCCGCTGCCGCCGCCGCGCGTCCGGAATGTGTCCCTGCGAACACCGGCGCCGACAAGAAGCCGCGACACTGGCCAGGCGCCGCCACCGAGGAGGAGGAGGAGACCGGTGCCGCCCCAGCGGCCCCGCCGTCCGCCCGCAGCCCATCCATGTCCCAAGTCCCCGAGCGGCTCATGGCCCGGCCTGGCCCGGCCCGGGCCCCGGCCTCGGCCCCGCACAGGACACCATGGCGCGCGGCGCCTCCTCCCTCCTCGCTGTGCTCCGCGCCGCGCTCGCTCCCGCCCTCTCCCTCCCGTCCTCTCTCCCTCTGCGAGCCTCCCGCCTCCTGCCCGCCCGCCCGCCCTCCAACAGGTTAGCTCATCGCGGGACGTTTATAAAAACGAAGTTCAGGTTGGGAGGGGGCCTGGGACGGTCAGGGGGCCGCCTCCCGCCCCGAGGGCGCCGGCCGGGGACCGTGCCATTGGTTGGGCCGGGACACGTGGGGGTGGGGGCGCGGGCGAGCCTGGCTCCCAGCCCAGGTTCGACTGGACCCACCCACCCTGTCCCCACCCCTCCTCAGCCCTTTGGGAGGCCCACCTCCCATTCCCGCCCTCCCCCAGACCCAGGAGTTTGCTTTGCAGCCACCCCCTCGAGTTGATTGCGCGACGGGCCATCTCGGGCCTGTCTGCGAGGCGGGCGCCGAGGCCTGCGCTTCATCTCCGCAACCGCT
Source organism: Grammomys surdaster (assembly GCF_004785775.1). Taxonomy (NCBI): domain Eukaryota; kingdom Metazoa; phylum Chordata; class Mammalia; order Rodentia; family Muridae; genus Grammomys; species Grammomys surdaster. The sequence goes on from NW_021604594.1 coordinate 9,830,746, forward strand.
GTTTTTGTCACTGCTCTTCGGCTCCTCAAACTGCACACCAGAGTGAGGATGAAGGACAGAGATGAGCAGGATGACGTGGAAACAGAGCAATTCTATTTTTAAAAACCTGTTGCTTAATCTTTCTATAGTCTATCTCGTCACCCCAAATTCGAGACCGCTCATTTTTCCTACCTTGAACATACCTAACGGGTAAATGTATTCCACACATAGGAGATCAGTTGGAGTAGATCCTTTCTATACAACACCATCGGCCCACAAACATACTCACGAAACAGTCTTGGGGCAGCGTCAGAGTCTTAAAAATCGGCGCAACCAGAAGTCCATAGATGCTAGGTTCACGTCTCTATTCTTGACCTGCCGGCGGTCACTTCGCCTGGCTGGCCTTAGCTTCAGCTTGGCCTTCTCCCGCCCAGCCCAAAAGACTCCGTACCAGCGCGGGAGGAGAAAGCCACTCAATAGAGTGCCACGAATCTTCTGCGCCTCGCCCACAGCCTACCGGCCTCTAACATTTTTCAGCCACCACCCACCTCCGCCCGTTACTCACACCAATTAATTGAAAACTTCACTTTCCCAGGGACCTTTGTTTCGCTTCCTTTTCCAGGCTGCCAACTGCCAACAATTGAGTGTGCCAAGTTAAAAGGATGTTGGTTTCTTTTCTACCCAGCCCCCTCCCGCCCCCAAGTAAAGTCGGGGCTGGTGACAGGCACAGTCCGGAGCACCTAAGTTAGGCTTAATATGGACAGGGTAGGCTCCAGTGGGAGAACCGGAGAAGCTGATCCCAGAGAGAGTGTTCCATAGGGCGGCTCTAATCTCTCTGTATTTCCACCCCCTCACGCAGTCTTAACTTACGGTTCATCCTTGGGAGCCCTGAATTGCATCTACGTCGGTCTCCTGGGAGCTATATTAGACTTGATGAGTCAAGAGTGCTAGGTGGGTGCGAGAGCCTCAAAATGAGCCAGTTTGGTGCTGTACTATCGACCTTCGGGCCAGTTTATATCTTAAGAAAATCACTCCCCTAAACGTGTGATACTGAGGCCAGCTTGTCACTCAGCGCCACTGCCCTCTGAAGAAAAGAAGAAAAGGAGAGAGCAAGGTCCTTCTGGGCCTGCTCTGGTCTGGCATTGCAGGGTGGGCTGATGGCATGGGAGTGTACACACACACACACACACACCACACACACCACAGTAACCATAAAAGGCTCAAATAAAGGGGGTGGGAGGTTATGAGAGGTACTGGAACGGGAAAGTAAAAGAATTTGTGTAACTTTTAAAAAATCCTAGACACGTTCATGGTCAAATTCAAACCCGGAGAGTCTCTCCGGGGTTTTACAGCTGTGCTGAATAGTAGTTTGTTGATCACGATAATTTTGATTACTTGAGAGAGGACAAAAGTTAGAATGGAAGCTGGATTGCATTTAAAGGTCCAGCTAGTAGAGTTGCTGAGCTTTTGAAAAAAAAAATAACAATTAGATGTTTCTTCCCCCCCCCCCCCCCGTGTTTCCTTTTCTGTTACTCAGGGAGAGAGAACAAGATGGGAGCTATTGATTACCCCCCCACCCCCAACCCATGGCTTCAAACATTTACTGAAACGTTTTTTAAAAACAAAATAGACAGAAATAACCGGAACCAACGCACCTCAGTCTCCTAAAACTCAATAATTTAGTAGTTTGGTGTTCTTTGGGCTTCAGTACCATTAAAAAAAAACTGACTTATACATTTAATAAGCATTGTATATCTAAATCGAAGAAAATAAAGTTAAAACAAGAAAAAAAATTGTCACATTCTGAGACTCCAGTTCACACATCAACCTTGGCTTAAATTATTACGAAAATAATTATTAAGAAAATAAGTTGTACTTGACTGGGAGGAATGTTGGAATTAATGCTTAGGTTGGAACCTGTCAGCACAGCCTTCTTCCTTATGATGGTCAAGAGTGCCCTTATAGAACTTAGGGTTTCGCTGCCAATATCAAAGGTTATTCAGAAATAAAGGGAGTTTCAAATAATATATTTTATCATTTTCTGTCACCGGCTTTTCTGTGACTTCAACAAAGTTAAGTCTAGGTATGCAGAAGTAAGTTACACTAGAAAAAGGTCTCTGAGAGGGCCCACAGGATCAACATCCCAAGACCTCAGGGAAGTTACTGCTTTTGAGCTGAGACTGACTATAAGGCAAAATTAGGATTGCTCTGTGTATGAACTAATAAGGTGCATCATTTACAGGATGGGTAGGCAGGAGAGGATTCTGAGGTTAAATGAGAAGAAAAGTTTCTATTTAGCTTGCATATCTTGTGTCCAAATTGTATTCAAGCTGGAATTTAATTCTAGTTCCTGTTTTTTCCTTCATGTTTTGAGACATAGACCCACACTGTAGCCAAGGCTGGCCTCAGACTTTCAAAAGGGGTGAGGTTATAGGCAGAAGCCACCACCATGCCAGGCTTATAACCATTTTTTTCAGGTGTCCAAGAGCACAGGGTGAGCCCTATATTTGTGTGCGGGCATATATAGTAAAAATGTTTTTTCATAGTGAAATCTTAACAAAAGGATAAGCAGAAGAGTTTAACAATGACAATCATCTCCAAATACTTACTTATTGTTTTGTGGGAAAAAAATGCTACATGTCCTGATTTTGGTGAAAAGGCCATGATGTCCTTTATTTTTCTCAATTTGCTCCTTTTTCTTCTCTCCTTTCTCAAATGTCCTTTTGAATATTGAATCTGTGTTGGAGACATAGCCTCTGTTCTTTCTTGTAGATCTCACAAATTGTACATCTGTTTGAGGATGGAAAAATGAATGGATACAGGCTAGGATTTAGACTTATTGAAGTGTCCTGTTTACCAAGACAGCAATGAGCTCAATTAACTACACAGTTGCTGACTATTACAACCAGGATGGCAGGATCCTGTCAGAAAGGGGTTGTAGGAGGTTCCTTTGAAAGTATTTACCTTGATGATCACAACCAGAAAATACAGGACACCCTTTTCATTAACATTTGACAAACCAAAGACTCAGTAGAAAAAGTCTCAATTCAGAAGCAGAGTCTTAAGCTGAAAAGAACTGGCTGGTTACTGTTCTTAACCACGGCTGTCTGCCAGCTCTGGAGCTAATTTTCTCTCTCCAGCTTACAATCAACTTCACTCAGGCTGGGAAAGAAACAAAAGAGCAAACAAAGTATGAAGCAAAACCTAACAGAATCACGTTTTGTGTAGAAGGTAGGTTCTAGCAACAGCCAGAAGATGGCCTCCGTTTGGGACATTTTCTAGATCTAAAAGGTGGAATCCTTCTGGGTTTACAACAAAATTAACCTCTATTTAATGAAAATCTCAGGGAACAACAAAGACCCCCCCCATATCACGTGATTTTAAAAATTACTAGTTTTCCTCTTACTGGACAACAGGCCCCTATTGAGTTGAAGAGAACTCCTCTAGCTGCGGACTGTAGGAAACAGAGAGGGTCTTCCCTTCCAAAGAAATGCTGAGCTTTTCTAGAGAGGAGGCTCTAGAAGATAGGGCCAGAGCTTGAGGACCGAATGATTTCTTCCTTCCTCCCTAAATACACACAAAGATTGCAACTTGCTGTTTTGTCTGACCTTCTGAAACTTTGAGTTTCTAGCAACTTTTCTAACTTGCTAAATGCTTACTCTGTGGGTCAAACAGAAGCCTATTACCATTTCAAATAATTCACATTATCCACGGGCAAGCCACATTATGGATATCAGCAAAGCAAAGCAGGTGAAGGGTAGGAAAACGCCTAAAAATGTAGGAGGAGTTGAGAGACTAGCAAAGGATGCCAGTGGTGGGGCTCCGGATCCCTGAAAAGCGCCCGCAATTCCCCGCGCCTGGCGCTAGATGTCCCTGCAAGTTCTTGGGTCTGATCTGAGGGCACATTAAACTCCTGGCATTCCGCAATTCTGAGGTAGCCTCGGGGTCTAGGAAGAAAGTAGCCACCAATTCCCTCACTTACCACCATTCTAGGGTAGCTTGGAGTTGAAGGTGGAGAGGAGAGGAAAAACTAAAATAAGTGGGCATAGCCAGGTGAGGCAGAAAGCTAGCGGCTTGCCTGAGGAGAAATGGGAGTATGAAGCTTAGTAAAGGCAGGCTTGGTTACTCCAACCCTCACCTTCTCCTATAAATCAAAACCTGGTCCCAAAGACCGCGCTTAGCCTAAAGAAAACATGCCCTGCCGGCAGCTCAGACTCTGCAGGTGTTTACTGTCGCTTCACACCATCTGCACTCCCATTTCTCCAGCGAGCTTGTGATTTACTTCGGGTTGAGAACGAATGGCTAGCATCTTCCACCGAGAAGCACAGAGCTGGCTGAGACCACCGCATCGCGCGGCCCTGTTGCTGCTCAGGGCTTTACTCTTGACCCTATCCTTCTGCAAATCTAGGACAAGTTTTTACCTGAAGTCACAGCTTAAATGTTCACCACTTTACCTGGAAGACACACTGCATACAAGAAACAAATACTTAATGTGGCGGCCTAATCCCCCCCAGGGGAAAGGAAGAAAGGAAAAGAAAGAAAGAAAAGGAGAAAAAGGAAAGGAGGAAAAGAAAAGGCCTTGCTTTGTTTGTGTCATTTTTGCCAGCAAAACTGTGCTTTTTGGATAATATGGAGAAAGTTCTTCCTGTATGTCACCTCACTCCCCAATCTTAAAATTTTGGCCTGTCCTTTGGCATAGGTCAAGGTGTTCTTTGAAGGCGTGGGCCATGGTTTGAATTTTTGTCAAACTGAGTGGTCCTGTTCTTTGGTGGTGTTACTTTGAAGATATCAGAGGTGAAAATTGGATCAGTTCCTAGTTTCAGCCTATTATTTCTGAAAAGGGTACAAAGTGACTGTATTTTTTCAACAAACATAACAGTACTTCTTTCTCTCTCTGTCCTCTCCACTGGTGTAATGTTTTTGAGGTAGGCCTGCCTTTAAATAAGACAGGTAACATGAAGGGGAAAAAAACGATTATGCAGAACTTTCAACCCCCCATGACTTATGTATTATAAGATATGGAGATTAGTATAAACCATGAACAATTGACAAAGTTCTCTGTGTAAGAGATTCCTCTCTTCTAAAAAAAAAAAAACCGGGGGGGGGGGAGAAGTGGCAATTACTCAGGGGTTCTCTGGTCTTCAGAAGGTATAATCCATGTAAAAAGCCACTTGTAATTGCATAGAGAATGAGATACATAAATTACTCAATGTTATTACTAATAATAGGTATAGAATCTAAAGGAACACTAACTATTAAAATGGAATAGTCACTGTGACATGCTATTGTCTGTTAAGTGCAGTGAAAAGTTATGGATGTTTTTCACTGCGATAGTTTCCCTGACATGATCACAAATGTATGTGCGGCAATAAACATTCTAGAAATGCAATGTTAGTATTACTTAAAAGGTTCAAACCCACTAATGAATGAAGGTGTCGAGGAGAAATGATTTTTTTTTTTCATTTTCAATAGAGTGAAGTCGTACTTGGCCAGCTCTTGGAACCAGAGGCGGTGGGTCCTGGTAAGAAATCTTCCTTGGCTGCTGAGGCTTCTGCGACAGAAAAACAGCTCACAGCAGCTGAAACCGCGAGGAAAACAGATGGGGGCGCCAAATGACAGCAATAAAGGCATCGGCGGATTTCCGCCCAGGCCGAGCGACCACTTGCTGCCAGGGTCTTGGCCCCCCATGGAGCCTAGCCTAGACCAAAGAGTCTCTTATAGTCCCTTGGGTAGGGAAGGATTAGGTAGTAGGATCCTCCTGGAGACACTGGGGCAGCGACTGCCTGGACCGGTGGAGCTGGGCCTCCTGGCTGAGAAGCAGTTGGGGGCGCCCGCAGAGCTGGGCTCTTAGTCGTGTGAATAACGAAGAGAGGTAGGCAAAAACCTGCTTGAGGAGAATGCAAGTGCCAGGAGCTGACTGACCACTAGGGTAGAAGAGCCACTGGGACAGGGGCAAAGGTGGATGCTGGGTCAAGTTCTCAAATGGAGGTCATCACCCACCAGACAATTCTCCTGAGCCTGCGAGCCTATCCAGCTTTCCATTTACGACTCTAAAAGAGGTGGGATTGATTTTTTGTTCCCAGCAAAGGTTGCCTGTAGAAATAAGTTAGCGCCAAGGGGAAGAGGAGAAAAACTTTTGGCATTGACTATATATGTATACACATGTATATAAATATACTTCACACCTCACCTCCCCTTACATTCCTGACGCGCCCCCAACGGGCCCAAGGTTAAAAAGAAAGCGCCAACAGACAGATGGGCAATTAGATCAGGGGTTTACCCCCTAACATACCCCAATATGCTGGGTGTGTCTCAAAGCGGGAAGGAGGGGGGCCCCCGGGTTAGGGTCTGAGTTAGTGTTGTGACCGGGATGCAAAACCCGAGACCCGCGTCCAGATTTCCAAGCTCTCCAGGCTGCTTCGGAAGCTCACACGCTAGACCACTGTGTCCTGTCCCTGTCCTCCGTGGACCTCGCCAGTGCGGGCGAAGCTCTACCTCTGGGGCAGCAGGCCGGCGAACTGGCACGACGCGTCTGAGTCGGGCAGGGTGGGGCGCAAGCGCGGGAGGAGATGAGCGCATTTGAGTGAAGATTGATCTTCCTTAAAATGGTTGCCACCGGCGTCATAATGACTATCAAAGTTATCGCCAAGAGGCTCAGCCTCCAACCTCGGGCGGGAAGGAGAAGAGGCAAGGCTTGTCGGAGACTATCTGTGTCCCCAGTCAGCACCAGGAACACCGGGGGCTACAGGTAAGGGGCTAGGGTGGAGGAGGGGGAAGACGGAGAGGTGGAAGAACAAAGTGAGAAAGGAAGGGAGGCAGCTGGAGATTCCATTCCCTCCACTTTGACCCTGAAACTCAGTTACTTCACCATGAATTCCTCTATTTGAGAAGGGTGGGAGAAAGCCGGCAATGAAAAAAAAAAAAGTGGATTCAGCGCGGGGCCCCTAGGTACGGTAAATCATGATTGTGTTTAAAGTTAGCTGTCGAATTCCACTATCAAACCCTCTAGTCTAGTTTATTTCCCCTAAGGGAAAATGCGAGGGTGAGAAGCTTATTCATCAGCCAGATTATAAAACTAAAAATCTAGGGTCTTCGAGTTCAGAAGTCAGCCTGCAAACAGTGGTAGAAAATCAGAGAAGATGTAATGATTTCCGTTTGGAGGCACGGGCCCTATGTACCTCCCCAGCCACGTAGCAAGAAAGCATTTTCAAAAGTCTACAAGATGTATTCTGTCTCTGGTTCTCTCTCTCTCTCTCTCTCTCTCTCTCTCTCTCTCTCTCTCTCTCTCTCTCTCTCTCTCTCTCTTTTTGGGGGGCATCCAGAAAGAGAGGATGAAGTAAGGAGAGAAAGAATTCAGGATCCTATTTGTTAAATAAAATACTTATTATTAATATTTGGTTCTTTAAAACAGAAAGATAAGTAATCCTGACAGGAGTGGGCGCAAGGTCTTCTTACGCAACTCTTCCTGTATCCTCCCCCTTACCCGTCCCCTTACTCTCCAGCTTGTAAATGTTAAAACAAAACAAAAACAAAACAAAAACTTCTCAAGAATCTACCCTGGAAAATCAAAGCATTATCTATTATTTAACACGTATCTGTGTTCGTGGAAAAATGAGGAAGGCGCTGCATGATTAGGACCTAAGGGGCAACCCAGCAAACTGAGAGCGTAATGATGCCCCTAAATGAAGGGGGAAATGTGCCGCGGCGTGCTCTATTAATCAGACTGTCAATTTCACCCCCGAGGCCAAACCCCCGGGCGAGCAGAACTGGCTGGGAGCGGGCAAAGGACCGGAGCCTTCTTCTTCACTTCTTGGGTCTTCTCGTCTCCTACCTGGATCTATTTATCTGCTCTGAAGTCGCCTTCATTACCCACTGACAGGAGCGTGTATTTATTTGCTTATAAACCTGTTACAATAAATGATTATTCGAACGGCGTCATTCGTACCTTAATGACGAGCGGGCGCTACTTTTTGATGAATGACATCTCCGACTCGGAAGGATGTATGGGTCATTTTGACCAGTCATTCCCTCGCTCTGGCATCCCACAATTTTTCCGCCTCCCTCCAAAAGAGATAATAATATTTAGAGCCGCTTGCTGGGGCTGAATGAGAATCAGCCCTGGGCGCAGCCCATCATTAAGACGGGACAGCCAGGCCATTGTGACATTTTTTAGAAAGCTGGGATGATGGAAAGAATAAGAAAAGAGATGATTCTGATGGAGAGAGGGCTCCATAGCCCCACTGCTGGAAAGAGGTTCTCCAATTTGTCCGATTCGGCTGGCAGTGCTGTGCTCGAGGCCCTGGAAAATTCGCAGCACCCGGCTCGCCTCAGTCCGCGCCTGCCGTCCGCCCCGCTGCACGGTGCTCTGGGAGACCTCCCCGCCAAGGGCAAATTCGAAATAGACACTTTGTTCAACCTGCAGCACCCGAGCAGCGAAAGCACCGTCTCCTCCGAAATCGCCTCCGCCGCCGAGAGCCGCAAGAAGCCTAGTCATTATTCAGAGGCGGCCGCCGAGGCCGACATGAGCAGCGACGTGGAGGTGGGCTGCTCCGCACTGCGCTCCCCCGGCGGCCTGGGCGCCGCGCCGCTCAAGGAAAACAATGCCAAAGGTAACCGGGTAACCCGCAGACTCCAGCCCCAGCCTCCGGGCTCCCTCGCCAGCCCTTTCCACGCCTTAGCCGGTCTCTGACTCTTAGCTAAAGTGATGCACAGAGCTGGCAGGGACAGGGGAGGGACGCATGCTAGGAACCGATCCCTCTGGCTCCGCAGCTTGAGCTTCCCAGTTAAGCCCGGGCCTGTGGAGTCTAAGGAGCCAAGGCCCAGGCGCTCAGGCTCCTGCCTGAGTCGGAGCAAACTTGCTTGCAGATCTAAGATCTGGGGCGAGGCGACACAGCGCTAGCTCGCGCAGCGGCTTAGTTGCTTTTCGGGAAGGGTGCCCTGGACAGGAGCTCCGAACTCTGGTGCTTCTGGAGCCCCCAGGGCCAGGTGGAGGGGGCACTCCTCTGGATAAGTCTGAGACAGACAGTCTGGCCTCGCACCTCTGCTCAACCACTTAAGTCAGCGGGCAGAAAAAGAGTTTGAAAAGTGGACACCCCCTCCCCTTTACTGGCTCGGGGTTTGAGCTGCAGATGCTTTGAAAATCTTAAGATATTTTAAACCCTAAGGCTGTCAGAGAAAGGTTGGAGGCCGTATAAAGAGCTGCCCCCGTGGTTTCCAGACTACGTTAAACCCACAGCTTCTTAAACTGGTTCCGAGGTAGGCATTCTTCCCCAGCAAATTTTCCTACCTAGTGGAAATTTTCTAATTATTGGAAAAAGAACAACCTTTTCAAATTCCGTTTCTATTATTTGGTTAGGAAGGGCTCCCCAAACTTCATTGATTTCATTAACGGCAGCAATTTGTAAGCCTGACAGATCCCATCAATTTTGACAGCGACTTTCCTTCCCAAAGCCTCTTTTGCCACCAGCTAGCAACCCCAACTCGGGGTTCTCAGCCCCTACAACTACTCTAGCGCTGTGGACTGTTTGCTTGCTAGGGTACGCGGAGAGCAGCTCCGTCGCGGGCACCACGACGTCGGCCTCCGGCTCGGGCCTCGGCAGTCTACATGGAGGCGGCGGCGGCAATAGCGGGGGTGCGGCGTTGGGCGGCTCTGGCTCCGGTTCTGGCGCCGATCAGGTGCGGCGATACCGTACGGCATTCACCCGCGAACAGATCGCGCGCCTGGAGAAGGAGTTCTACAGGGAGAACTATGTGTCTCGGCCCCGCCGGTGCGAGCTGGCCGCTGCACTCAACCTGCCCGAAACCACTATCAAGGTATCGATTCCGGCGCATGTCTGCTCAGACCTCCCTCGGGGCACCTGGGTTGATTTGTTTTTTTTGTTTTTGTTTTTGTTTTTGTTTTTTCCTCCCTTTTCTCCTCTTCTGGGTGGTGAGAATTCGATGTGGAAATCCACCGAAGGAGTAGGTTTGTTTATTTCTCCTGTGTCGAATAGTAATCGGTTGACAGGCCTGGCTGACCTGAGAAGGGGCCCTCAACCCCGAGGCCCATGTTTCAGACCGGCCCTGTCCTTGCTCAGTTTTGCCCAACGGTTGTCCAGGTACTCCCTTACTTGTGCCCAAGGTCCTACTTTGCCCTAAGCGGCAAGGTGGGCTGTTTTTTGTTTCTCTGGCATAAACCTGAGGTGCAACTTTTCCGTTCGTTCCTGATCGCGGAGATTTATTTCCCACATAAAGCGTCCCTACCTGAAGAAAAGGTTACAGTATTTTTAAAAACTGATTGGATTGAGAACGTGGTTTTCTAAAGATTTTTTTTCTCTTGGGCAATGTGAAAGAACGAAATTGACCACATACACACATATGTATATACACACATGTATATGCATATACGTGTATATACACATTTATGTATATGTACGTATATGCATATATTTAGGTTATTAATGTTTTATTATGCATCAAGAAGAGATAGTTAGAAACTCTGTAGGCTTGGTGAACATTTCACAGAACATTCGACTCTCCAGCAAAAGAGGAGACCCCATGGGATAAGCGACTAGTATGGAAGTCTTCCTCCAGTTTGATCGGGCTTTCTTTCATTTAGAGTTGTGACGAATGATGTCTTTATTAGATACGGTGCTAGAAAGGAGGTAGAACAGTTCCCTTTCCAGGTTCTGGGCACACAGTTTTTGCCACTCATTTAAAGCAAATGATTCCAACAAAATCATCCTTTCAATACCCTAATCGGACCCCTGCCCCTAGGGAACAGTCCTTGCAGCTCCAAGGGCTCAAGACCGGGAGCTGCTTTCTCTCAGAAAAACTGCTAGACAGCTTCTCTTCAAAGGCTGCTCAGAATCCTCGTGCAAATCCTGGGATTGACAGACTGGTGTTCAGTGAGGCTGGGCGCTGGTGGGTGGTTAGACAGAGGGAGATAAAAGGTTGGTTTGGGATGGGGGGGGGAGGCAGCAAGTGTAGAACCAGAACCTGAAGAATCCCACTAAACTCAGGAGCGAGAGACTCTTTTGGCTGAGGAGGGTGTGCCCTAGACGGCCTGCAAGTTAATGTGCACCTTGTCCCCGCATGGGAGAACTGAGGGATTAAGCCCAGGGCCAGGGAAGCAGGCCAGGCCACTCTGGGACCCGGGAAGGGTTTGGAGACCCTAGACAGGGACTGGAAATACCCAGCGCTCCCTAACCTGGGCGGTGGTGCGGCTGTCCCCGCAGGTGTGGTTCCAGAACCGGCGGATGAAGGACAAACGGCAGCGCCTGGCCATGTCGTGGCCTCATCCAGCCGACCCCAGCTTCTACACCTACATGATGACGCACGCGGCGGCCACCGGAAGCCTACCCTACCCTTTTCACTCGCACGTACCGCTGCACTACTACCCGCACGTGGGCGTCACCGCGGCTGCAGCAGCGGCCGCAGCCTCGGGAGCGGCGGCGGCAGCATCGTCGCCCTTTGCCACATCCATCCGTCCTCTGGACACCTTCCGTGCGCTCTCACATCCCTACTCGCGGCCGGAACTGCTCTGCAGCTTCCGCCACCCCGGGCTCTACCAGGCGCCAGCCGCCGCCGCGGGGCTCAACAGCGCGGCGTCGGCTGCTGCTGCAGCGGCGGCTGCAGCGGCGGCGGCCTCCTCGGCGGCGGCGGCCGGGGCGCCCCCCAGCGGTAGCTCGGCACCCTGCTCGTGCCTCAGTTGTCACAGCAGCCAGTCTGCAGCCGCGGCCGCCGCCGCCGCAGCGGCAGCGCTGGGCTCCCGGGGCGGCGGTGGCAGCGGCGGTGGCGGAGGCGGGGGAGCCGGGACGGCGGGTGGCTCGGACTTCGGCTGCAGCGCCGCGGCACCGCGCTCCGAGAGCGGCTTCTTGCCCTATTCGGCCGCGGTGCTCAGCAAGACCGCCGTCAGCCCGCCGGACCAGAGAGACGAGGCGCCGCTCACCAGATAACTACGCCGCCACCAGGGGCCGCGCCAGCCTCTCGGCGTGCGCCCCGTCGGGGGCCCCGCTTGGCCCTGGGCTACTGCTGTCGCTAGGGGGCGCCCCGGGACACAGGAGGGCGAAAGAAACCTGCCCGAGTTGGGGAGGGGAAGGGGCCGGCGTGAAGGCCTGGCGGGATACCCCCAAATGATCTCTATTTTTGTATCTCCAACCTAGCTTCCCCCCCCCCTCCCAACCCTACGCCTTCCAAACGTGGTTCCCGCTTTGCAGGCCCAGCTTTCCACCTGTCTGGAGTCCCGGGTCCCCAGAAGACAACTCCCCACGGGCCAGTCAGACTGATCCAGGGCCGAGTTACTCTGGGGGTGGCTAGAAGAAATGGGGGTGCCGTGACAAAGCGAGGGAACTGTGGGCGCTACTACTTGGGGGAGAGAACATCACACACACACCCCAACCCCCAGATTCATGCTGCTGCTCTTTTTCTTGTCGTTGAACGAGGGGGAGAAGGAAAAGGCAGATTTTCTCAGTTTCAGCTTGCTAGGGGCCTTTGTCCAAGGAGAGCAGAAGGATGGAACTGGGAGAAGCCACAAGGCAGACAGGGAATGCCTGGTAGACGTCTTTGACAGCGCGCAGGGCTGTTCGGAAAGGACAAAGACGAGGTGGGAAACGGTGGCAATCACGCTTCCTTCTCTCCGGTTCACTACAGTTAATTCTCTTTTAGTCTTTGGTTTCAGTGCTTAAGAAATGGAAGTTTTTTTTTTCCTTGCATATTTTGTGTAAAACGTAATGGGTATAGAGGTTGCCATAGCCAGGACTGAAAGAAAGGAAAACGGAGAGAAGGTGGGGGCCAAATTGTAGTTTGTGGAGAGGCAATTTCATCTCAGTTTTCCAACCATCGAGATCCACTCGATCTGGGAAATACTTGAATCTCTAGGTATATGATATCATTCTAAAAATTTTCTTAGACATTTTTTCTGAGTTGGAATTCTGCATTCCTCTGGACCCTTTCTTTCCTTGTTTTCCCTTTCCTCGGGTAAAATGGTTCTTGGTGTATTTCTCACGCATGTCTATTGCCTTCTTCTCTGCAAAGCCACCGCTGGGTTGCTGAGACCTGCTCTGTCAACCCTGGCTACAGGGGGGGTTTCCTTGAACTTGAAGAAAGGTACATCAAAACCCACCAGTGTTAACTGCCACGTCAATTTTGATGCTAATAATGTGCAGATTATGACGAAAATTGCCAATCATGCTCTCTGATGGACCTCCTTTGAATGTGGAATTGGAGAAAAGTTCCCCGCACGGAGACCTGCTGTCAAGTACTAACAACCCGCTAAGGGAAGTCATTAGGAGAGACGGATAAGAGACTCGGTACATAAAACATTGTTCTTGGTGCATAGAATGTATGTTATTTAATGTTATCTCTGTTACCTGAAGTGATTTCGCAGAAAAAAAAGCCACGTTCTTATCATCTCAATGGCCAATTTTCATTTTGGTAACTTGGACGCCCTGGGTAGACTTTTCTCTGTTAAGTTGATATTCCACCAATGTGAACAGCCTCATTAAATCAAGCCCAGATATTTCCATAATGCTCCCCGCAGAGCCACTTCGCTCCTCACATAATGAGATTTTCTGAAGAGTTGAAACCCTAAAATAACTTGCATGCTTAGGCCCAGCAAAGTGGGTATATGTGTGTATGCAACCTGCGTGTGTATGTGTATATATATGTA
>NW_021604594.1:9849372-9868679 GCF_004785775.1 Grammomys surdaster
CTCTAGCGATCTGTGGTTCCAACAAGCTAGACCTGGAGACGAATTAATCTAGGACAGGACTCCGACAAGGGGTTTTAATTAGCCCGTTGTAGAAGTTGAGCCAGTGTAATGGAGACTCGCTTTTCCCACCCCCCACACTAAGACTGATGGCGAATCTATGAAAATCTCATGTTGGGTGAAGCAGATTTTTTTTCCACTCCCTTGGGAGAGGGGCGGAGCCCAAAGTCCACTTGGGAGTAGAAAGTAGACAAGACTTAGCACGGAATACCTCCGCTTTCTCCTCCCAAGTAGACCCGTTTTATCCATCTTCAACGTGAGGCCTGACTCAGGTTTTCTCAGACAATCAGGTCTAGGCCTATAAGATTTTTTGTTTGTTTGTTTTTGTTTTTTGTTTGTTTATTCTGGGGGGAGTGTGAAATTAAAAGTGTTCCGCCTGGATTTTCATATAATTCTAAAGAAATTTTTGATCAGAAATACCCAGTTAGTAGTTTAGCAAGTTCTATTTCCCAGGGACTGTCAAAGCAGATATGAACTCATTTAATTCAAACCACAGGCTTTTGTCACGGCTCCATATCACTGAGGTGTAAATTTTTCTAAGTATAAGACCAGAGGTCAGCGATGTGCTACCCAGATCTGGAATGAAGCTCTCAGCCCCTGGAACTAAGCCACCCCAGAAGATTCCCCAATCAAAGAGGGATGTGGACAGGTGAAGCAGAAGACCAGGCTGAAGGGAGACCCACCCTAGGGTTAGATTTGTGTTTGTGTGCACAAAGCTGGAAGAATCCTGGCTTGTTCCCAACCAGTTGTTCCTCTTGGGCTGACAAAAGGTGGCAATTCAGAACACTGGGAGGGTGCTTCACAGCAGTACGGTTTGGGTTATCTTGAAAACAGGTCTCCCTCCGTCCCTCCCTCCCTTCTTCCCTCCTTCCCTCCCTCTTTCTTTCTCCTTCCTTCCTTCCTTCCTTCCTTCCTTCCTTCCTTCTTTCTTTCTTTCTTTCTTTCTTTCTTTCTTTCTTTCTTTCTTTCTTTCTTTCTTCCCTCCCTCTTTAGACCTGCAGTCCTTGGAGGGCTCCCTGCGTGGTCACTTCCAGGCCTTCCAGGCCGTGCATTCTACTTTCTCCTGTAGGACTCTGGCCTGGCTTTCCCAGCCCCAGGGCTATGCGGCCAGAAGAGCCTCCCCCCCCCCGCCCGCCCTCCCCCCCCGCATTCCTCACAAGGCATGTCGCAGAGCTGAACCTCCCCTAGCAAAATAGAGGAAAGCAGAGTCCCAGTTCCGGAACACAGACAATGTCCACATTCCACAGAGGTTCAGGTTTCCTGGCCTCCCTGCCTCTCCCCGTTGGGTGGTTCATCCCATCCACGTTCCAAGATGGACTGCGGGTTCTCTGTGGTCCCTAAGGGACAGATGGGAACAGAGCCAAAAGATGCAAAAGAGCTTAACTGTGGATCTCTGCAGAGACTGTTGGGAGTGTTCCCTTGAATGATCTCCTTAACTCTTAGATGGTCAGTGCTTCTCTCTGCCTACCTCGGGTCATCTGAGGTGAGGCAATTAGTGCTCTGTGAATGATAATTACCCCACTCAAGTTCATGAAGTCACTGTGGTAAGGATCAGGCAATGTCTGTCTGGTTCTAGGGTAGCCCACCTCTGAAAAGGTGGTGGTTGTATGCTTTTGGGTATAAGGAGTCTGTAGCAAAGAAAGGGGTTGAAAAGAGGTCTTGCAAATGCTAGGGGCTACTGGGTTCTTTTTTGGATCAGGTTCTGACCACGTACATTGCCAGAAGTCTCAAATTCTCCACCACTTCTGGATCCACCAAAAAATGAAGTCCCAAATAACTACAGAGGAATTCATTTCCAGATGGCCCAGGTTCTTCTGCTTCTAGAGTCTCCAGAAGAGAGAAGTGAGTTCAAATGGGGCTTTTCTAGGAACCCAATCAGATTTTCAAGTGCATAGTAGAAAGACCTGCACCCAAAGATACTGAGAAATTGTCACGGTGACAGAGTAATAACTGAGGTAGCTCAGAGATACGCGTGGAGCGGCACACTAAAGCAGATGTGATCTAGGGCCCAAAGGTAAGGCAGGGACAGATGGGTAAGTGAAGGCTCTGCTCCACATCAAGTGAAAAAGGTGGGATTGGGTAGGAAGCATATATGTATGTATACATATACATCTTTTTAAAAGTTAATTTAGCCTGGTCTACAGAGTGAGTTCCAGGACAGCCCGAGCTACATATTGAGAGCCTGTCTTGAGGGGGGAAAACATTTTTAATTTAATTCATTGAGACAGACCTACCTGTAGCCACAATTTGGCCTTGAACTTGCTACATAGCTGAGGATGGCCTGAATTTATGATCTTCCTGCCTCTACTGTCTGAGTGCTGGAATTATTAGTGTGGATTATCACAGTTTATACAGTGCTAGGGGCTGAACCAGGGGTTCATACACACTACATGAGCACGCTACCAACTGAGTTACACCTTCTTCCCAAGTGCCTAGTCGTTTGAAGGCCTCTGACTTTAGGGAGTGCTGGCCAGATCTTGCAGATTCATATTGTGACAGGTTTCATCCTATCTTTCTCTCCTCTTCCTCTTCTTCTTCGTCCTGTATTTTTTTTTCAAGACAGAGTTTCTCTCTGTAGCCCTTGGTGTTCTGGAACTTGTTCTGTAGACCAGGCTGGCTTCAAACTCAGAGATCTGCCTGCCTCTGCCTCTCAAGTGCTGGAATTAAAGGCACACACCACCACTGCCTGGCTTTTCCATCATTTTTCCAAAGGTGCACCATGTCCTCCCAAATCAGCCACACTCCCAATGGAATGACTTCCTGATTTTATTCTGCTCATTTGTGGTGTGATTTTAATCAAGAATTCTTTCTGTGGCTGCCCCTCAGCTGCAAAACAGGGATGGTGATGGTTTTACCCCAGTGGATTGTTGGAAAGATAGAATCAAGGATGAGAAGTTCACACTAAAGCCTGTCTATGGAATTCTGTGCTAGTCCTTTCAGACCAATAGCAAAGAGGGGCAAGCTTATCAAGTCGGTCCTGTTTCCCTCATCCCTTGTCTGCTGCCCTCAGTGTCTTTGGAGACTGAGGCCAATGTGCTAGAGCATACTTGGTCCAAGCCTAAGGTCAGAAGGAAGAAACACATTACATGCTCAGATGTAATCTATTCAGGGTTGAACTGTGGGTAGGGCAAGGTGGGAGGTATCATTTGCAAGAAAGAAGATACCCTATTTTGAGCATTTATTAATAAGTTCATGGCTCTGAACTAGGCAGGGGAAACTGAGAAGGGAAAGACCTGAGGGGAAAAAAGATATTCTCTTCATTAATGGTTTTCTTACAATGGTCTTAAGAAATGCCTACTTGGCCTGTGCAGTATTATTCCAAGGTGTTTTGTTTTTGTTTTGGTTTGGTTTAGCTAAGAGCAAGAACCTAAGCATTGTTACAATCCAGACATGTTGAATCTAGCCCTAGGTTCAGATCTTCAGCCTGATCCTGGCTTCTCCTGCCCTGCCCAATTTGTTTGGTGAGTAAATTTGCTATAGGAAGAATCCAGCTGGGCCTGCGTCTGTCTCCCTTACCAACAGCTCCACTTTCCGACCATCAAAATTAAACTAGTGGGATGTTGAGCTTGTTCTGTCTGGGGCTCAGGTATTTGATATTTTTATCTCTTTGCATTTCTGCTTTCTAACCTGCAAAATGGCTATAAGAAGAACTTGTTTCATTGTTTTATGTCGTGGTCCAGCTTATTGGAGACAATAAAACCCTTAAACTTTGATTGAAGTCAGTAGTTCCCAGCCCACATGGGCAAGAGAAACTCCACTAGGTGGGAGGTGGGTCAGTGTGTGGGTCTCTAATGTCTGTCTTCTGTCTGAGCCCTCTAAAAGCCAAGGGATTCATGGGCAATCTTGTAGCAAAGACACAAGGAAGGGCCAAGTTAATATACTCAGTGACTTCTGGCCCTCTGAAACATTTCATTTAGCAGACCACATATCAAACATTTAAACCTGTGATCAGAGGTGCAGCAGGTGGCTGGGCCTGGGAGCCCATTGGGTCACTCCTGCTGAGAAGCATCCTTTAAGACCAACAGAATGTCTTTAAAGGACTTGACTAAATGGGGCAGAGAGCATGGTACAAGAACAATTGTCAAGTCAGTGGGTATGTGGAGACTTCCAGATGGTGCAGAGCCTCTGACCCAGGTGCTTGAGGTGCTTGTGGTGCTGGTGAATGCAGGCTTAGCCCCTTCTGTTGAGACCTTAGTTTCTAGTAATAGAATACCTGTGTTCCCAGTGATTCCCTGTGTGTTCCAGAGCAGTCTGGTCTACATATTGAGTTCGATAGAGACCCTGTCTCCAACAAACAAACAAACAAACAAACCCAAATCTAAACACAAACAAACAAAAGAAATCTTAGTTTCTCCTGTTTGAAAAATAACCTTCTAACCTGGTGGCAGTGGTGGTATATGCCTTTAATCCCAGCATCTGAGAGGCAGAGGCAGGTATATCTCTGAGTTCTAGGTCAGCCTGGACTACAGAGTGAAATCCAGGACAGCCAGGGCTACACAGAGAAACCTGTCTCAAAAAACAAAAAACAAAACAAACAAAAATTTCTCTAGCTGGCTTTACCCAAGTCTTACTTAACTACCTCTTCGTAGGTCTTCCATGCTCACTGGGGGGATAAAATCCCCATGAATCTTATGCCCTGGAAAACAGCACACTTTCCAAAGTGAGTACATAATAATCACTAAGATAGCTCAGGACAGATGGCCTCTTTGGTTATAACTGATTGTGCCCCAGACCTAACTCCCCTAATCAAATGGTGGGGCCTCAAAGACTGTTGCAAAAAGCAGTGTGATGCTCTTTTGTAGTCCTCAGTTGAGCCTCTGATTTGGTATGGAGTGTGCAGTAACCAGAGGGAGGCTAGCACAGCATCTCAGGTACCAGACACCTGGCAATCAATCAGGGAGTGTTGGGTGGTATCTGGGATCTCGTGTTGCTGTGGGCTGGTAGGGAGAGGTCCTGGACACTCAAGACTTTGGGTGAGACAGGGACTTTCTATTTTTTGCAGACCCTTTGTCTGGGTAGATTGTGTAGGGATGGCAGCAGAACAACTGGCCACTTAGACTTAGTATGGCTAAGGGATCTTTTTCTGGCTCTCAACATGTAGATCTTGGCAACTACTGGCCCAGAATTTCCAGAAAGGGCCCAAGGCTAAGAAAGCTTCCCTGGGACCTCGAAGAAGCCAGTGACTTGAATTTTCTGATAAGTGCAGGTGCCTTTGAAATGTTCCAGGAAGTGGGTGGGTCTCACAGTAAAGAGTTCAGAGATGTGGGTATGCCTAGAGATGTCTGCATGCCTAGTTATTTTGTCCATCTGCCGTTTCTTTGAAATTCATCAGTAAACCAGTACTTGGACTACAGGACTCTTAAGAACTCTTAAGAGCCCTCTCCGAGTACATGCTCTTGAAAAGCCAACATTGTCCTTTTCCAGATTTGTCTTGCCATTAGTGGAAGCCATGGAATCCTGGTGCCAAGACTGTGCCAAGCCTCCA
This sequence comes from Grammomys surdaster, assembly GCF_004785775.1. NCBI lineage: Eukaryota > Metazoa > Chordata > Mammalia > Rodentia > Muridae > Grammomys > Grammomys surdaster. The sequence goes on from NW_021604594.1 coordinate 9,854,915, forward strand.
CAGCTCTAGTGAACCAGCATAGTGGTGAGGCCTGCCTGGTCAGGATGTCTTGGACGAAGGATTGCCCTTAACCAAGTGTGTAGCCACTACCTATGTCTGTGTCATCTATTTTCTCTGAGAATTCTCAGACTATATAATTAACCTTCTGGATCTTACTATGCTTCTCTGAATAATGAGGATAAATAATAGTCTTCCTTCAAAGGTGGGCTGTATCAATTTTGTGAGTTTTATCACAAAACAGCACCTTTCTTGTAGAAAAAGCATCATGAATGTGGTCATTCTTTATGCACACATTGTGCTAAATCCAAACTTCCTTCTCTCTTTCATTCACACACAGTCAACATGAGATACTATGGATTCGGGGTCTGACACCATTACCTTTAAAGAATAGGTGATCACGGTTAAAGGACTTACAAATGCCAAGAATGAGGTGGCTATAGTTTACAATGATCATTATATTTTCTGAATAGTAAGAAAGGAGGAGCTCAAGGGCTTCAAACATAAAGTAATAACGAGGGTATGGAAAAATGAACTGCTTTGAGTTAACAAGTAAATTCTTCCTTGTACACATATGGAAATATCAGACTGTGCCTCCTGAATATTTACAATTATATGTGCTAACAAAGACATTTTTAAAAATTTAAAGAAACCATTCCAATTTGCACATCATCAACTATATACATGTATACACCACACTCTGTCCTGTAACTTGTAAAATTAAATAAATAATAACTAAAAATAATATTAGGAGAGCTGCAATAATTGTGAATCATTTCTGCTTCTATAATTCTGCTCCTTGCTTGGCATGAAAAAGCTGAAAAATCAAGGAGCTAGAGGGATAGTTCAGTGGTTTAAAGCACTAGCTGCTTTTCCAGAGGACCTGGATTCATTTCCCAGCATGCACATGGAGGCACATAACTGTCTGTCATTCCAGTTCCAGAGGATCTGATGACCTTACACAGTTATACATCCAGGCAAAACACCAATGCACATTAAAAAACAAAAGGCAGCATTAGCCACTTTATCCTTTGAGAAATGTATTTCACAAGCAGTGAAATGCAGTGTATACATGCCTCTGTGCATGACCCAAGGAAAATAATTCCTGCGTCACAGTGGGAGACACCAGATAAGCTCTATGTTCTCGGAAGTGCAGTAAGGCAAGTCCACCAGCTTGTCTGATTTCCAAGTGTGTGTATAAAAGGGGTGGTAATAACAATGGGCCTTGGAAGGATTTTTGAGAAAGCTAAAGGAAATAATTTGTTGGGGGTTTGGAAGGAATTAAAACACCCAAGCAATCTCCCCCCCAACGAAACCTAAGGAAAAAGGAGGAACTCACACCAACTGACATTTCCCATTCAGACTCCTAAGGACCCATGGAGAACATTGGAGAAAAAGACTAAGTTCAGATGCAGAGCTTAAAGTCAGTTCCAAGGAGGGGCTCAGGATGTCGGTTAAGGGACAAAACCTGATTGCTCTAAGACTCAATCATGTCTCCATCAAGCCTGGGGATGCTTTCCTGCAAACAGAGGTTAGTGTCTCCTGTGCCAGTGTACAAGGCTAATCGACACTAGAGGAGAACTTCAGATAAAATATGGCTGAACCTCCCTCCATGGCCTCCCTCAAATATGCTATAGTTGCTTCTGAAATGGGAGGGAAACCTGGAACCCCCCCCCCCACCCAATGCTGTTAAATACAGAAGCCAGAATTCACATAGCTTCTCATTTCAGTCTCATTCCCTGCATGTATGCACATATGCAATTTGTGAATGAGGTAGAAATCTACTACAATGGAAATTCCATGTAATCTTCGAGGGTGACGCTAAAGACTCATAGTAATGGGGAACACGGAGGCTGAACCAGCCATCCTCTGAAACCAGGCAAGTCCTCAAGTGGAAGGATTGGGACACCAACCCAGCCACAAAAACACTGGCCTACAGTTTGTCATGCCTGTTGGATGTGCTGGGATTGGAGTCTAGCAGAATCATCATCAGAGAACAGAGAGAATTCATCCAGCAACTGATGAGAGCAGAAGCAGAATCCCACAGCCAAACATTAGGCTGAGCTCAGGGAATCCTCCCGAGGAGGGGGAGGAAGGGCCGGAGGAACCTGAGGGATCCAAGAACACCACAAGAACAAGGCCCAGAGAGTCAACTGACTGGGGCGTACGTAGGCTTGCAGAGATCAGGGGGCCTGGATAGATCTGACCTAGGGCCTCTGCATATTCGATGCTTGTGTAGCTCAGTGTTCCTGTGATGTTCCTAACAGTGGGAGTGGAGGCTGTCTCTGACACTTTTGCCTGCCTTTGTGACTCTTTTCCTCCTACTGGGTTGCACCACCCAGCCTTGATGCGATGGTTTGTGCCTGGTAGCTTGCTATGGCATGCTTGGTTGATGTCCCTGGAAGCCCTGCTCTTTTCTGAGGGGAGGTGAAGGAGTTGTGGATCTGGGGGGAGGGGGAGGTGTGTGAGGAGAGAGACTTGGGCAGAGGGGAGGGAGGAGAAACTGCAGTCGGATGTAATACATGCGAGGATGATAAATAAAAAGGGAAAAAATAAACCCTCCAGTTGCCCAACAAAATATAACTTACAACCTGTAGTTAATTTTCCAAGAATCTATTCCATTATTCTTTGAATTGTGGTTTCCATCTTCTCAAAAGTGCGAAGCAATCAATTATATTAGCCATATGGTTTGATCATAACAGCTAATTTCCATTTCATAACATAATTGTTTAAAAACTGACAGTTTATTAGGTAAGCTATTTAGGAAAGTTCTCTCTAGCGCTCTTTTACAGCATGACTGAAATAACAATAAAAACACAAAGCCATTAGACTTAGTTTCCACACCTGTAGGCTCTGAGATCTTCTGCACTGAATTCCTGTAAGGACAGTCTCTTGCCTTGCTGTCCTGGAGCTTGCACTGGTGAGTCTGTGCACACAGCACCTTCACTCCGCTTGCCAGGCGCAGGCTCATCAGTGAGAGGTTGATTTAACAGAGCTGCTCCCTTATGTTGGACAAGAGCACTGGATAGAAAGGCTGTGCAGTCATACATTACTGCAAACAAAACATGTCACCCTTCAGTGAGCTTAATGCTTTGACCATTAAATGTAGTCCTTCATGTAAATGACAGTGTGTTTAACTGGCAAACAGATGTTTCCCCACTATCATCTCAGAATTAGAAAGCTATGGCTTATGGTTTGCTTTCAGCTCTGGATGTCTTATTTTGCAGAATCATTTCTGGTTTTCTCTCCTACTCACTTGAGCATTGATCCTATTTTGGCTCTGGAACTCTCTTTGGATCCAGGAATAAATGTTCTGGGCACTATAACACATAACTTTTGGGCCTCTGAAAATATTTGTATAAAAGAGATGCTGAACATAACATTCAAGCACAGTATTTAAGGTAAGCTGGCTGCAATGCACTCTGGCTTTAATGGGCGTGGCCCTAGTAAATTGCTCTGTAGCGCTTTAGGTTAGAGTACAGGAGACCCATGGTGTCAGTTTGCTTTTTTTCATGCCATAGGTTTAAATATCAGTTGGAACAGCTAGTCTTTTAAAGGGCACGGCTATATGACTTTAGATTAGATAGTTGAGAAGGTGTGAAGCTTTTTTTTTGGTAAGCTAGCCCACAACCAATAAAGCAGAACTGAAAATTCTTGACATTGAGTGCATATATTTTTGTTTTGTGTTGTATATCCTTTATTCTTGTTGATTGTATTTTCTGATAATGATGTCATTTGCAGGCATTTGTTAAGCTCTTGCGTAAGCTTGGCACGTCATTACAGCACTTAAGAAGCGATGCATTTATTAAGGCTTTTCTATGCTCATTGCTGGGTTAGTTGGATGTGGTGGTGCACACCTTTAATCCCAGCATTTAGGAGGCAGAGGCAGACAGAGCTCTGTGAGTTTGAGGCCATCATGTCTCTACATAATGAGTTCCAGGATAGCCAGAGTTACATAGTGAGACCCTGCCTCAAAAAAAATTTGCTGTAATCTTAGTATTATTATTTTTACTTATTTTTGTTTCTTTACCCCATCTGATGGCATCCCCTATAACTCAGAATAAAAACTAGTGACTTTACAATTGCTAAAGATTAAACAATTTGGTCTTGGTGAAATGTTTCTTGCTGCCTTCCCTATAAATATAATTTTTAAATCCATTTTTACTTCCAGTTCCTTAGTTTCCATCAATTACGACTCTGAGACTAGATATTATTAAATACCTAGGCTATAAGCATTGGCTTATTCCCTGAGTAGCTTGTAACTTATTTAACCCATTTAAACTATTCTATATTTACCATGTGGTTAGTTATCTCTCCTTCAGTCCTGGCCTGGTCCTTTCTTAGAAGTTTAGGGTCTCCTCAGCATCTCCCTGGGGCTTACATCCGTCTTCTCAGTCTGTCTCCCGTCTTGTCTCTCTCAGATCTCTTCATCTCTCTTATATCTCGTACTATTTACCAGAATCTTCTCTCTTCCTGGCAGTGTCCCACCTTCTATTTCCTGCCTCACTTCATTGGCCATCAGCTTTTTTATTGACAGGTGATGTTTATAAGAGATTCTCTCTACATTTCCCTCCAGCTATAAATCCATCTTGCTGTTCCTTGAATCCACCAGGACTGCCTCTCCCTGAGACCTTTGTCCTTGCCACCTCTCTTCCTTGATGGTAGCTTCCTAAAAGAACATAGGAAGTCCCTCCATACCCTGCCCCATTTTAAAAATTTACTTTATGTATATGCTTGTACACCTGCATTCCAGAAGAGAGATCAGATCCCATTACAGATGGTTGTGAGCCACCATGTGGGTGTTGGGAACTGAACTCAGGACCTCTGAAAGAGTAGCCAGTGCTCTTAACCACTGAATATCTACAGCCTTTCCCCCCCCCCCTTCTTTATTCAACCAAATGTCACTTTCTCATCAAGTCCTTCACTGACCTCCAAATGTCACTTTCTCATCAAGTCCTTCACTGACCTGTACAAACCTTGGCTCCTTGCTTTTGTTAACTCATACAAGCCATTCCTTCCTTGTTTTTCCATAAGACTGTTGGGTATGTGACATACTTTCTATTATTTGTTTGTTCAGGTCTCCTTTCACTAGACTGTAAACCCTGTGAAGCAGAAATTTTTGTCAGTGTCCATTTCTTGCTTCACTACTGAATACATTGGCATAGCAACACGTGAAACATAGAACAGGGCTAACAATGAACAGATGTTAGATAAATAGTTATTGATGAATACATTAATTGGCTAGGAAAGGAGGCCACACTATGACAGGAGAAAGTTGCCATTGAAGTCAGAAGGCCCCATGACCTTGGGCAGATTATCACCAACTCCATTGTTTGACAAGTGTGGATAATAGAATATATTTCTATACAAGACCACGTGGGGATCCACCAAGTTGATACAGGTAAGATGCTCTCCAGAGTTAAAAGACCTTTTCCAAGGCACCAAAGAAGCTCTTAGGAAAAACGAGTTAAAGAGATTAAAACTGATTAGGTTTATACTACAAAAAGCAGAACTCTTTTATTCTCCTGTGAACTATGAAAGTGAGTGGTGAGTGCATGCTGTGCTTGACCTGCCTCTTGCTCTTGCACCCAGTAGGTGTGTTTTCCTCCCCATCTGGGATTAGAGGTCAGGGACTCCTATATACATCTGAGGTCTCACACAATCACTCATTGGTGAAGTGGAAGTTTCTTTTTTCTTTGGAAACTCAGTTGTGTCACGTGATGCTTTTCTGGAAGCTGTCTTGTGAGAGATGTTTTGCTGGAGTTCACTCTCGAGAGGGCGTGTGTTGTTTTGCTGGATTGGACACTTGAGAGGGTGTGTGTTGTTTGGAAAGAGTATAAATGGAATATCACAAACAGTGAGTGGTTCCTTTTGCATTGCGGCACTATGTGACACTTCACTGGTCTGCTGGTTTACGGTGGTCTTCACTTGTCTTGAATTTGTAGAGAGAAATGCAGCAAAGAACTTCTGGTATTCTGGCTGATTCTAGCCAATTCTGCTGACTTGTGCCAATTCAGCTGAGCCTTGTGGTTTCTGCTGGATCGAGCCTCCTCTAGTGATTTGTGTTTGGCCTTTGCTATTGAACTGGACTGCTGGTATCCTAACAACAAAGAGTGGAACTTTTCTCCTACCTCTAGTTGGTGGGCAAGAAGGGAGGGCGAAGCGTTTAAGAACCCTAAATAAAGTAGATTTAGAGAAAAATTTAAGCCAACACCATATACTATTGAGGGCTTACTGTATGCCATACAAATGGTACTTTCATGGAGTAATTATCATCATGACGTCATAACTCCTTTGAGTGTATTTTACTGCGGGGGAAAATGAGGCAGAAAGAGGTAGAAACCTTTGCTGGGTTTGACTGCTGGGGCCAGGATTTGAACTTGAAGCTATTATTTTAAAACTCTGATAAAATTACTCTGTTATGCTGCCCAGGGTATAGTAGGTTTTTATGAATCCTTGCTGCAGTACAGAATGCCACAAGCCAAATCCACAGCCATACGGGTTTTTCTGGTGAACATACACAAGAGATTGGGCCAGCATGGGTACTCTGATGCTTCTGGGTGTTGTTAGGCATTATTATACTCTAGTAAAGATTGTGTCCCTTACCAGCACCCCTTTGTACATACCCCTTTGTATGAATTACAAAGGCAGTCACATACAATATTGAAAAAATTTTAAAATTTCAAAGCCTATCAATACTTCAAGCCTGTTGGCCAATGGGGCCAGGGAGAAGGTTCCTGCTGTCAAGCCTCATGCTATGAGTTTGAATCCTGGGACCCACATGGTCTAAGGAGAGAACTGACTCCCACAGATTGTCCTCTAACATCCACTCTGGCTCCTGTGTATCTGTGCCCTCACACAAAATAAATGCAATAAAAATGTTAATGTAATACAGATGGCTCACAATCATCTGTAATGGGATCTGATGCTCTCTTCTGGACTACACTGAATCACAACAAATATGTTGAATATATGAGTTTTCCTAACAATGCAATTGTCCCACATTCATTGAAGCATGTTAGAAAACTTCAACTTTCAGAGTTGGTAAATAAAAGGAGAAAGTTAGGAGTTTAGGGGTGGAGAGATGGCTCAGCGGTGAAGAGCACCAGCCGCTCTGGCAGGAGACTTAGTTTTGGTTCCCAGTTCCTCTAGCATAGCTCACAGCCGTCTGTAACTCTAGATCCAGGGGATCCGATGCCTCTTTGACCTCTGTGGGCATATGCAAATTGTCAGACACACATGTATACAAATAAAATAAATATTAAAAATGTACATTACCTTCTAAAAGTTTAAGTTATTTATTTTTAATTTTTTATTGGTTATTTTATTCATTTACGTTTCAAATGTTATCTCCCTTCCCTGTTTCCCCTCTGAAAACTTCCCATCCTACCCTCTTAAGTTATTTATTGTTGTTATTGTTTCTGTGTGTGTGTGTGTGTGTGTGTGTGTGTGTGAGAGAGAGAGAGGGGGGGGGCACGAGGGAACACGAAAGTCTCACTGTGCATGTGTGGTCAGAGAACAACTTCTGAGAGATGGTTCTCTTTGTCTATTGTGGGTTCCAGGCATGAGTTAAGGATAGAGCTTAGCTCTTTAGGCTTGTGTGGCTAGTGCCAATGGAGCCAACTTGCCCTACCCTGTATTGCCTTTAGAGAACAACCTTATTGTGATATTGCAGAGAGTAGAAGACAAGTGAAAGTGTAATGGACATGTGCATAGCCATACCAAAGTCCTAATACCTCAGACCCCTGGAAATGGCAAGGCCTTCCTTGGGTCAGGGTCAGGGAAACTGCAAGGTCTTCCTTTGGTTCAAGTTTGGATGTTTATAAGTGGCCTTTAGCTAAATCTGGTTTCTGCAGAAGCTATCTATTCCATCTTTTTTCCTCTGAATGACTGCGACTAAGACTGCTCCCGACAGAGCCCTATGGAGTGTAGCTAATTCTCCTCCTTCTTCCAGTTCATGCGGTATGTAATAAAGGTCCTGAGCTACCAGATGGATGTTGCTACCTCCCCATCAGAGTGCACAGCTCACTCACTCACAGGTTTTCTGTGCCTGTCATTTGTTCTCTCCCTCATCCCCCAAGGCAGGTCAATCTCAAATCCATGCAGGTCACAGAAAGTATGATTAATATACAATCACACACTTAATGTATATAAAATCACACACTTAATGTATATAAATTTGTGAGTTTTGACACATGCAAATAGCTACAATTACAACTAAGCTAAGAAGCACTGAATAGCAACCAGGGTTTCCTTTTAACCCTTTGTTTGTATGTAGTTAAAGTATTTAACTAATTTAGACTTTATTTTTAATGGTCCTGGACTTTCAGCTCAGACCCTTCACACATGCGCTATGCATGACAGTCAACTACTGGTCTACCACTGAGCTGTGTCCACAGTGCCCTTTCCATCCAAATCTGAAGTGTACATATTGTACTGTTACCCACAGAAGCAGCATGTAGCAGATGACTAGAACTTAATCATTTAGCATACCTAAAGGTTTAAACCCTGAAAGCCATCATTCTCTTCACCCTCTGAGTGTCTGACCACTATTTCTATTCTGAATTCTATGCAATGAAATTCTATGCATATAGTATTATAACTATGTCCTATAGGTGAACACATGTATCGGTTTCCTGTTATGGACTGGCTTATCTACACAAAAATCATTACTTAGTGTAAAATTCTCCAGAATCTTCCACATTGTTGCAAATGGAAGGATTTCTGTCTTTATTTCTGAAGCCTGAAAAGCAGTTCAGAGTATGTATACATCACATTTTATTATGCGTCTGTTCATTTCTCAGTGAACTGTTTTCTTTCTTCTGTATGTTGTCTACTGTGAATCATGCTACATGGCTGCTTCAACATCACTTTGAGGATGTACTGACATGCATTTTTATGAGCATGTAGTCAACAGCAGGTGTGTTGAGTCATATAGCTTTATTTTTAATTTTTTATTAACTTGTATACTATTTTCCATAATTGCTAAAGAATTTTATATTTTGTCTCTTCTTATAATTTTTTGAGACAGGGTCTCTTCCTTTTTTAAAACATTTATTCATTTTATGTACATGAGTACGCTGAAGCTGTTCAGACACACCAGAAGAGGGCATAGGATCCCACTACAGATGGCTGCGAGCCGACATGTGGTTGCTGAGAATTGAACCCAGGACCTCTGGAAGAGCAGTCAGTGCTCTTAACTGCTGACCCATCTCTCCAGCCCTTCATTATTTCTTTCTCTGTCTCTCCTTATGAAAGTGGCACCATGTACACCAAGAAACTGATAGTGTCTCCTTAGCAATGAATCTCAACATAGAAATGAATGAAAAATAATATTCTTGTTTTGCAGTCCAGGATGACTGGGCCTCAACAATGCTGACACAGGTGAGGGAAGCAGCACGTGGGACACTTCCTGGTGGAATAGCACAGCACGGAGTATCCAGCTGTGCTGTCACGGAAACTGAATTTGAGTGGAGCTAAGCTCAAAAATTCAAAGTAGCATAGTTTACAGAAAGTACAGAGGACTATTTAAAGATATTTATCAGCAAAATCTAGTTAGTGGGAAACTTTAGAGACAGTTTAATTTTTTTCCTTAAATATTACATCTATTTGTGAGTGTATGTATGTGTATAATTATCTGTGTGGGAGGGCACATACATCACCACATATGTCAAGGTCAGAGGACATCTTGCAGGAGTCCATTATTTCCTTCCACACTGTGGGTCCTGGGAATTAAACTCCAATAGTCTGGCCTGGCCAGAAGAACCTCTACCAGTTGAGCCACCTCACTTACCAAAATCCATTTTGTTTAATAAAAATATTTCAAAGAATAAAAGAAAATGGAGGGTCTCTAATAAGATAAAAGACTGGGGCTACAGAGATGGCTTAGTTGTTAAGAGCGTTGGCTATTCTTCTAGAGGACCTGGGTTATATTCCCAGCACTCACATGGAAGCTCAGAGCTCTCTGTAACTCCATTCCCAGAGGTGTAACACCCTCTTCTGGTTGTTTCTGTCACTACGTGTTTGTGGCACGTAGACCTACAGGCAGGCAAAACATTCACACATTAAAAAAGAGCTAGATGATTGTTAGTCCACCTAACCTTTTACTTACATTTCTGGAATTCTCTCTAGTAATGAGCACTTCAAAAAAAATGTTGGCAGATACTAAACATGTTTTTGTTTAACTTTTCAATTAAGCTAAAAGGAAAAAGGCTGACAGCATTTACACTGTTGAGGTTATAGAGCCACTGTAAATCTTGTTCGCTGCCAGTGGTCATATAAAGTCATATATCACTTGGAAATTCTTACAATGCTGAACATATGTCTGTCCTACCACCCAGACATTTTTTCTTTGTTTTGCTGGGAAGTGAATTGAGAGAACATGTATTTGACCATGTAGCTACATTGTCAATCCTGCCCTTAAACAGATCTCAACAAGAATGTTTGCAGCCACGCTGGCCCTGGTGTCTTGTTTCCAAGTATAATTCCCCTGATGTACAACACTCCTTATGATGCTCATATGTCTTTGTCAATGCCAGTGCAGGTTCTATTATTTTTATTTTAAAATTTAGTTAATTATATATATAAAATGTTTGTATGTATGAGTGCAAATACATATGACATGGTTCAAAGGGAGGTCAAAGGACAAGTGTTTTGGAAGTCAGTTCTCTACCTCCATTGTGGGTCTGGGTGCTGAACTTGGGTAATAAATTCATTATCTTTAGGCTTTTATGGGAAACATTTTTACCCATGAAGCCATCTTCCTTGTTCAAGGTTATTAGTTTAAGGGCCATCTTAGCAATCATTTCCTCTGGATAATTTTCAACCCTGTATCGTATATCTACCTCAGCTAGACTGAATGAAGTGGAAATTCTTGTAGTGTCATGTGATACAGACTCATGTGATGTTTTGCTGAAGAAGACCCATGAAAGGACACATGATGATAGAGTATAAGTAGGACCCAACAGACAGTGACAACATGCATGCATAGCTAGCTGTCCAACACTTTGTTAGTCTCCAGTCTTTGCTGGGAAAGGCATGACAGAGAACTCCTGGGCTTCTGACTGGTTCTGATCACTCCTGCTGACTCTTGCTGATTTGGTGGAGAACTGGCGGTTTCTGCTGGATTGTGCCACTGTTGCTGATTTGTGTTTGGTGACACTTTTAATCTGGTCTGTTTATATCCTGACACTACTGGACTGCTTGTATCCTGATGACAGAGATTGAAATGACCCCCAAAGAATTACTTCTAAACAGGTCCACATCTCCTTGTCCTATTCATCATCTTTTCTCCCCTACTTTTGGACGGTGGGCTACAATGGAAGGGAGGTCAAAGTGTTTGATAACCCTTACTAAAGTAGGTTTTGAAAAGCTAAGCCTGCAGCTGAGTGTATATTCTCTGTGGGCTCGTGACACGCTGAACATATCTTCCTCTATTGCTTCTTCATAATGTTATTAAATGCTCTGAAATGGCTCTTAGTCCCCTACTAGACAGTGAAATTTCTGAGCATGGAATTAAGTCTTACTCATTTTGACATCTTGGCTGCAACCAAATAATCAACAAATTCATTTGTATTTTGATTTTTTTCATTTTCTTCCCCATCACTGATCTCAGAGGACCAGGCAGGATGATTAATAATGTGTGGCTGAAAGACGAGTGTGGGAAATAGTCCCATTTGAAGGCTGATTTCCATTCAAGTTAATTATCAGAGTCAAAAATTCTCAGGCTTGGGAAAACAATTACAGGTAATCTGATTTAACTACCCACATGACAGTTGGAGACCTTTCAATATTTCTCCGAGTTGAGAAGCTGTGAAGAAGTATACACTAATGGTGATAGAAAATGGGGACTCTAACTATCTGGAGAGTCTGTCATTTCTACTTTCTTCCATTTTAGGATGTGTGAGAATGATGCATCAGGGTTATTTGAACTAGCACACACGTGTTTACATACACATGCACATATAACCCACCACATGCTGTAAGTTTAAATCTGTAAACTGCTTAAGATGATGAATGGCAAGCACTTAGCTAAAATGTTAAGTATAAGTTGGGGACTGAGACAGAACTCAGAGAGAAAATTATTTGTAATTTGAAGTTAAAACCATCTGCCAAAGAAGGGGCTCAGGGTAAAAGAAAAAGAATTGATAAATTCTATAGTGGACAGCAGTGGCCAGGAACCCATCCTACAAGTGGCTGCCTGCTAGAACCAGCAGTTTGGGCACCATCTTGCTGATGAATGGAAAAACAGATTATGAACCTTGAGTCAAATGTATTGCATTGCTAACTTCAGGTACTATATTGGTCTCAGAATTTTGGTTGCTCCTGGGGTCATATCTGTCTATTGCTGTGTTGGAAAGTGGAGAACTTACTTTGTCCACAGGCAATCAGATGCATCATGGCAAATCCATTTTGGTTGTTTTCCCTCAAGTTGAGTTGAAACCAGCCATTCTTGGGGTCTTTGATTCTAGCTTTAGCCCAGGGCACATAGAACAAGTCTTAATCACCTGTTCATTAATGTCCTTTGACTCTTCCAGGGCAGTCTGGTTGTGTGATCAGAAATCATAGAACTTGCGAGTTCTGTATGTTTCATATAACACTGGCCCGTGGTACTGCCTCATAAGTGGAAACTTCTAGAGTGCCAGGTCTACAGGCACATACTACAAGTGTGGCTCTGTAGTAAATCTTGAAATATCACAAACATCATTCAAAGGAGTATCAAAAAGTGTGTGGATTTAACTACACTCTGTTCACAATGGAGCCAATGGGCAAATAGAATAAGAATTCATGTTACAGTGTACCTAATGAATTGACAATAGAAAAAATTGGATGAAATAGAACAGGAATGTTATTTTAAAAGAATTTAAACTTGGCAGGGTGGGGTCCTAAAGAGATGGGTCAGACCGAGGTTAAGAGTACTTGCTGTTCTTGTAGATGACATGGATTTAGTTCTTAGCATCCATGTCTGGCAGTTTACGATTGCTTGTAGTTATAGCTCCAGGGATCTGATATCCTCTTCTGGCCTCTGCAGGCACCCATCACACATATGCATACATACAGAGAGAAATAACATAGATCTAAAATACTGAATTAGAATAGAGGGGCTCCATACCCATCTGGATGGGCTCATTGGTGTACCTATGGTCAGAAATGCATGTGACAGGAACTGCAGGGATCTTCAGCTTGATTTTGAGGTCTGTATCAACAGTGGCTGTGATGTAGCATGTGTGCTGGGCTACTCTGTGCTAAGTAGCCATCTGCAGAAGATCCTTTGTGTATATTTGGGAATCCCTCTGATCTGGAATCCTTAGCTGCTCTTACAGACACTTGATCCTTCTGCCCCAGTTTCACGATTCCATCCATTCTATATAATCAATCTCACAAAGGAAATAGCTGACACAAAGGAATTGATATGCCATTTCTTGCATTTAGTCCAGTTTGGCTTTAATGGAAAAGTTATAAAGGTGGTGTCAATTTGAATGTAGTAAGATGTGTATTATATTGGAAGATATATGTGGAACTGTTTGGGAAGAATTAAGAAGTATGGCCCTGTTGGAGAAGGTATGTCATTGAGGGTTGGCTTTGAAGTTTCAAAAGCCCATGCCAGGCCCAGTTTCTGTCTGTCTGTCTGTCCATCCATCCATCTATCCATCCATCCATCCATCCATCCATCCATCCATCCATCCAATCTCTATCTCTCTATCTCTCTATCTCTCTATATCTATCTATCTATCTATCTATCTATCTATCTATCTATCTATCTATCTAT
>NW_021604594.1:9868689-9870274 GCF_004785775.1 Grammomys surdaster
TATCTATCTATCTATCTATCTATCTATCTATCTATCTATCTATCTATAGATATAGATTATACAGCTATAGGTATAGGTATAGACATAGATATAGGTATAGATATCTGCCTGCCACCTGTGGATCAGGATATAAAGCTCGAAGTTTATTAACTCCAGGAACATTTCTGTCTGCTTTCTGTCACAATAATACTGGACTCACCCTCTGAAGCTGTAAGCAAGCCACCAATTAAACATTTTCTTCAATAAGTTGCCTTAGTTATGGTGTCTGTACACAGCAATAGAACAGGAACTCAGATGGAGGGTATAGATGAGAGGCCAGAGGTTGACATTGGGTATCTTCCTTTGAAACTTTCCACCTTCTTTTTTATTTGAGAAAAGTCTCTTACTGAACCCAAAACACACCAGTTTTACTAGCCTGACAGTCAGCAGTATCAGGGATCCACTAGTTTCCCCCTCAGTGCTAGGGTTCCCTATGCATGCCACTGCACTGATTTTTACAGGTGCGGGGGTCTGAACACGGAGCCTTACACTTACATGGCAAGTACTTTATCCACTGAACCGCCTCCCCCATTCCCAACCTACATACTCTTTAAAAAATGAATTTTTACTGTTCATTTTTTGGCAATTTCTCACATGCAAAATGCATTTTGGTTACTCTCACTCTCCACTGTCTTATCTCCTCTGCTCCTATAAGCTTTCCCTCATCCCGACCCATCTCTTTCTCAGAGTCATCACTTTCTAGCTTTGCTGCATTACCCATTTTGTTTAACCGTTTGTATGACCACTGGATTGGGACTATCCATTGCTGCCTGGTAGGATCACCGGTGAATAAAACTGAAGGCACTATCTCCTCCTTTCATGAAATTTATTGTAGAAAATAGTTCAGCAGCGAGGGATAGAGCCTCCTGACTCTCCCTTCCACCCTCATGTGCCTACTGATGGTTTCGTTCTTGCGCAGACCTAGCATAGCCATGGATAGCTGTTTAGAGTGTGTGATTGCAGTGGCTGTGTACCTCCCAGAGGAAAACTGTTTCAATCTTCTTTGTCTTCCAACTCTTACACTACCTCTCTTCTGCAGTGTTTTCTGAGCCTAGGAGGGATTGATATAAATGTCTTATTTAGTGCTGAGCAACCAACCACCACTTGTTCTCAACACCTTAAAAAGCCGAACTCTCTGCCTTCATGGGAAGAAACATCTAGAACTATGGGTGAGAGTGACAATTGTCTATGGACATATGTATATGTGCATATGATGTATATGTATATGATGTATATGTATATGGTGTATATGTATATGATGTATATGTATATGGTGTATATGTATATGATGTATATGTATATGGTGTATATGTATATGGTGTATATGTATATGATGTATATGTATATGATGTATATGTATATGGTGTATATGTATATGGTGTATATGTATATGATGTATATGTATATGGTGTATATGTATATGGTGTATATGTATATGGTGTATACGTATATGGTGTATATGTATATGATGTATACGTATATGATGTATATGTATATGGTGTATATGTATATGGTGTATATGTATATGATGTATATGTATATGGTG
>NW_021604594.1:9870284-9871570 GCF_004785775.1 Grammomys surdaster
TATGTATATGATGTATATGTATATGGTGTATATGTATATGATGTATAAGTATATGATGTATATGTATATGGTGTATATGTATATGATGTATATGTATATGGTGTATATGTGTATATGATGTATATGTGCATATGATGTATATGTATATGATGTATATGTATCTGGTGTATATGTATATGATGTATATGTATATGATGTATATGTGTATATGATGTATATGTGCATATGATGTATATGTATATGATGTATATGTATATGGTGTATATGTATATGATGTATATGTATACGGTGTATATGTATATGATGTATATGTATATGGTGTATATGTATATGATGTATATGTATATGGTGGATATGTATATGGTGGATATGTATATGGTGTATATGTATATGATGTATATGTATATGGTGTATATGTATATGATGTATATGTATATGATGTATATGTATATGGTGTATATGTATATGATGTATATGTAATTTGGAAGGTAATTTGAGATTATGCCAGTTTAGTTCAACAGCAGAATTGGGTTTCCTTCAGTCCTATGACATTCTCTACAATGCAACTTTAGTGTGTTTATAGTTCCAAATATGGGACAGTCCTTATGGAGTAGGTTTCAAATCCGAGGAGAGAGCAGTTGGTTACTCCCATAACAGCTGTGCCAGTATTGCATATAGGTGCATCTTTCCTGGCACCAGACTGCATGTTCTTTGTAAAAGATTTACTGTTTAAATTATTTTTAATTAAGTGTGTCTGCCTGGTGCCTGTGCACATGAACACAGGTTCCTGTGGAGGTCAAAGGTGTCTCCAGTTTCCCACCTTTTGGGTTCCTGTCCTGGCTTCCTTTCATGATGGAGTAAAATGTGGAAGTGAGAGGTATATAAACTCTTTCCTCCACGTTCGTTTAGTTATAG
The DNA here is from genome assembly GCF_004785775.1 of Grammomys surdaster. Taxonomy (NCBI): domain Eukaryota; kingdom Metazoa; phylum Chordata; class Mammalia; order Rodentia; family Muridae; genus Grammomys; species Grammomys surdaster. The sequence goes on from NW_021604594.1 coordinate 9,871,200, forward strand.
TGTTTCATCACAGCAATAGAAACCCTAACTAAACATTGTCCAACTGAATTCTATGGAGTTCAGAATGTTCAAAAGCAAGAGCAGCAGGCAGTTTACAGGTTCCCCAGTCCTCCTTAGAGTTTATGCCATTCTTTGATTTAAGCCTCTGCTCTCTGTGTATTTACTTCACTGTTGGGAGCCGCGTACGCCATTCGACAATGGCGCGGCTCCGTGTGGGAGCCGCATACGCCAATTGTCAATGGTGCGGCTCCGTCAAGAAGCCGCATTCAAAGGCGCGGCTCCGTGAGGGAGCCGCACTCAATGGCACGGCTCAGTCAGGGAGCCGTGAGGTAAAGTGCGCCTGACTAAGGCGCACTGGTTCCCTGCCTCTC
>NW_021604594.1:9871580-9883399 GCF_004785775.1 Grammomys surdaster
TCCTGAAGTGTGGCGTGTTCTCCTTTTCGGCGAGGCGGCGCGTCGCACTTCACTATCTCCCATTTCTTTCTTTCTCTTTGCTTCCCCACGTTCCTGACACTTTCATTTGGTAACACTGAGGCTGGTCTTTCTTTTGATACTGGAGACTAGTTCCAAGTCCCCATGCATACTAAGCACATGTTTTACCATGTACACACACACACACACACACACTGTTGGGGAATTTCTTTTTGAAATCCTAAGGCCTCTGTTTCACACACAATGATTCTGATTCTGATGTGACTGGTCTGGGGTACAGTCTGACTGATTGTGTCTGGGAGTGCAGAGTCTGTTGTGCAACCAGAAAGACTTCTTTATTCCCTTTCTATGGAGGAGGCAGCTGACTTCCAGAGAGAGCATATGTCCTGCCTATGCATGATGGGTAGAACCGAACGATGGGCTCAGGCTCCTGACACCTGCCTAAGGACTTTTTGTGGAGCTGCTGTTTGTCATTGCTTTAAGTGGCTACCTTCTCCCCAGGACACAGGCTTCACTGGTGACACACACACGTACACACACACACACACTCAGCCAAAACTATACTTCCTAATTTTAGGATAAAACACTTAAGAAATGTTGTCATGTAGTGTTTAAAATATCACCAAAGAATATTTTTGAGTCTATGTGAATATAGAATCATGTTTGAAATTTTGATAAGAGAATAATTTTATCTTTTATGAGTGAAAATAGAGTGCTGTTTTTAAACTCTTGATACTTAGTTGAATTGGCCTTCATATGTCAAGAATACTTACCAGCAACTCAGGTACCATGTTTAAAATGGTTTGCTGTTGTGGGTGTGTGGGTGAGGGAGACCAGTGCTTTACATTATCCAGACAATTCTCTGAAGCTCTGAGATTTTGGTTGAGCACCGTTAGCCCATGCCGTTACCCAGGCATCCAGGGATTACCAGGTCAACTGATTCCTGGAAAGTAGAGGAAACAAGGCTGTCTGTTGCAGCATGACAGATTATCCCCAAACCAGAAAGTGTTTTATGACATCTCACAGTTTTGAGCGGTACACTGGGCTTAATTGTTGATTCCACAGTCTAGGTGACATCATGTGAAGCTTCTTAGGATAGTTAGACAGAGGCTGGGCTGCTCTGGAGAATCTAATACAGCTCCATCTGTGTCTGGCTCTTGGGGAAGAAATGGAAGGTAGGGGCCTGTTAAGACTGTCTACCAAAGCCAGGCCCCCAGCACTTGGGAAGCAGAGGCAGGTAGGTCTCTGAGTTCAAGGCCACCCTGGTCTACAGGATGAGTTCCAGGCCAGCCAGGGCCACAAAAAAAAAATATTGTTTTATTTTTTTTTTTTTTTTTTTGGTTTTTTGAGACAGGGTTTCCCTGTGTAGCCCTGGCTGTCCTGGAACTCACTCTGTAGACCAGGCTGGCCTCGAACTCAGAAATCCCCCTGTCTCTGCCTCCCAAGTGCTGGGATTAAAGGCGTGCACCACCACTGCCCGGCTTACACAGAGAAATCTTGCCTTAAAAATCATTAATAATAATAGTAATAATAATAAAGACTGCCCATGGGATCAGTATGTGGTCCAGTATGCTGGACTCAAGGTATTAAGGTTTCTTTTTCTTTTTTGTTTTTTAAAATATGCAGTCTGACATGCCAATTTTTCTTGCATTTCTTTTGTTGTGTGACAAAACATTACATATTTACATAAAATTTACCATTTTTGCAACTTTTAGGTTTCAGTTCAGTGGCATTAATTACATTGGTAGTTATTAAAACATCTATTTCGAAACTTGTTCATTATCCACAGAGAAATTCTATAATCTAGCTTAGTTACCTTTCTATTGCTGTGAAGAGATACTGGGATCAAAACAGTTTCTAAAGAAACCATTTAATTGGGGGCTTGTGTGCATTTTCAGAAGGCAAGTCCATGACCCTTGATGTAAGTCCATGAGATTACATATGGAATTACCACATGGAAGCAGGAACCCACAGAGGTCAGAAGAGGCATCAGGGCCCAAGGAATTGCAGTTACAGATGATTGTAAGCTCGCATGCAGGTGCTGGGAATTGGGTCCTCTGAGAAAGCAGCGAGTGATTTTAACTGCTGAGACATCTCTTCAACTCCCCAGACTAGGTCTTAAGTATCCTCTTAAAAAAAAAAAAGTGCAGACTGAGAGGAAGAGAAAAGGGAAGCCATATCAGAGAATGAGGAGTAGCTACAGAGTAGACAGTGACAAAGGAAATGGGGGAGAGACGGTGATTTCTTACTCATGGGTTTCTTACCTAAAATTAACTATTTAATATATTTAATGCTTTATAAACACTCAAAGGACTTATCAAAATACATAGCTGTTAAAAATGCTCTCTCCCCCTGTCTTTCACAGAATGAAACAAAAAACAAAATGTATTAAGCCTGTGATACAAGCCAGTAAGCAGCAAAATACTGTGTTAACTTTGGAAGCCTTCCATATGTCATCATAACACGAAAGAATGTGCATTAATGGCTCCCCTATCATAGCCTGCGTTGGCTGAGCACCGGATGGCACAGTACCTTGCTGGTTTAATTGTGCATTTCCTTGCTTCCTTTGGTTTCTGTCCATCAAAACAGAAACATTTTTTTTTATGCTGGTGCATACAAATATAAAAATACATATGCTGGAAATATTTTGTTTTAATTTTAATAACTAGGCACATTTCCTGCCATTGAGTCACATTCATAGTGAAATAATTTTAAAAATTTGAACAAAGCCTACATACGTGCTTTTACAATTATTAACAGGAACACCCAGAGTTCTGGATTATAATTTATCTTCTAAATTAGATACAGATAAAAAGGTTTCAATATGGATATTCAAACTGTGTACAAGTGTCATTTATTGAAATGAAATAAAAATTTAGAGAACTAGCTTTGAAGAAATTAGTAAAGTTGCATTGAGAAGAACTAAGTGTATCGTTTGCTCATCAAACAGCAGCCGAGGCCTGCAGTGTACATTTGATAGCTCAGCAGAACAGCCTACACTTACAACAGAGCATTTTTCCTTTTATAAAATATCTAAGTAATTATACTTTAATCATCTAAAATTAAGGTGTTAGGCTTATGGAATCAGAATCTTTTGAAAGATGTCTAAATTTTCGATTATATACAGAGTTTTTTTTATTATGAAAACCTGAAAAAAAATGATACAGTTGCTCACCCTTTAAGCGAGTGATTATTGGATCACTGGAGAATGAGGACACAGAAAGCAAACATCTGTTCTGATAAATCCTGATAGACAAAGACCAGCTTTCCTCATGGGTACCTTTGTTTTCATGTTCAACACAAGGAAAATATTTAAAAACTTGAGGACAATGATAATATTGTTAACTTGGAGTGGCAAACATTTCTACATATATGGAACTGTTAGTTTTGGGTCTTGTACGTCAAGATAGTAAAACATAGCAAGATAACTTTATTGTTAAAAGTAAATCAAACTTAACTGTCCTGCTTTATGATTCGAAAGTTCTCCTTCCTTCTCTCCCTCTCTCTTCTTCTTCCCTCTCTCCCTCTATCCTTCCCTCCCTCCCTTTTTCCTTTTTTGTGGTTTTCTTTTTTGTTCTTTCCTTTCTCCCTTCCTTCTTTTCTTCCTTCTTTTTCTTTTCCATGAAGACAGGGTCTTACTCCGTACCGTGTAGCCCAAAGCTGACCTCTAGCTCCTGCAACCCTCCTCTTGCTTCAGTCTCCCAAGTGATGGGCTTATAGGCCTGAGCCACTAGAGGCCCATAATCTGAGGGGCCCTCTGTAGAAATATGAATTATCATTGTTTATGATTATAAAAAATTCTGGTTATTGCCAAACTGCCTGGGAGTTGTGTGTGTGTGGGGGGCACATTGTAGTGGTTTGAATTTGTTTGGCCCAGGGGTAGTGGCACTATTAGGAGGTGTGGCATAATTGGAAGAGGTGTGGCCTTGTTGGAGGAAGTGCATCACTGTGTAGGTGGGCTTCAAGGTCTCTAAATTTAGGCTCTGCCTAGTGTGGAAATAGTCTCTTGCTGGCTGCCTTCAGATCAAGATGAAGAGCTCTTAGCTCCTCCAGCGCCATACCTGCCTGGATGCTGCCGTATTTTCCACCGTGATGATAGTGGACTTTACCTCTGAACCTGTAAGCCAGCCTCGATTAAATGTTGTCCTTTATAAGAGTTGCTTTGGTCATGGTGTCTGTTCACTGCAGTGAAACCCTAAGTAAGACACCAATGAAGTCTCAACTCTTCACAAAGAAGTATAGGTAGCTAAGGAAAGTGGGGAGCAAGAGAGGTGGGCCTTCCCCTGGGAAAAGAATACCAATTGGTTTGTGCAGTGCCAAATGGTTAGCCCTGAAAACATACATACAAGTTATCTGGACTGAGCCAGTTGGATTTAGGAATGTATATGTAGATACATATATACATGAAATAATAGTTACTCAAGAATTACAATGAATTTGGTGGAGAGCAGGGAGGAGTATATGGATGGAGCTTAGAGGGAGGAAATGGAAGGGAGGAATGGTGTAATTACATTAGGATCTCAAGATAAAAAAGAATTCTGATTATTTGGTTATTATTAGGTAAAAGCTAATGTTATTTGTCCCAATTCTACTTTGGATTTCATATATTTGCAGTGACTTCGGTGAAATTATTAAGATTCTCTTTTTTTTTAAATTAAAAACAAGTGGAATGCTTCCCAAATTTGCATGTCACCCACGCACAGGGGCCATGCTAATCTTCTCTGTATCTTTCCCATTTTATTATAAGTGTTGCCGAAGCTAGCCCCGGATCTTCTCTTAGTGGTCTGGTTTAATTGCTCTTTTGCTAGCTATTTTTTTCAACATTAAAAAATTACAAATGAAAAGTTCTGGTATCTGGACATGGTGGAATACACCTTTAATTCCAAGTACTGGGGAAGCAGAGGCAGACAAATATCTTTGACTTTGAGGCCAGCCTAGTCTACATAGTGAGTTCCAGACTAGTCAGGGCTACATAATGAGGCCCTACCTAAAAAAATTCCAGTAAGCATGAGTTATCTTCAGCCCATCCATCCAACATAAAACCTTTATAATGTAAGCATTGTTATCTCTATGTTACCAACAAGAAAACAGAGAGAACTGAAACCTTCCCAAGGAGCTGTTTGTAAGCTCAGTAGTGGGATTAAATCAGGTCTGGCTGGCTCTAAATCAGAGCTCTTTCTAGTATACCTCTGTCTAGACAATAAACTCACAATAAATACAGTTTCTAAAAATCCAGAGGAAAGGATTTTGAGTGTTTTTTACTATAGGAAATGATTGTTTGAGGGGACAGCTTTGTTCCCTTAGATTTACAAAGTACACAGTGTAGACAAGTATTACATCATCACATCACTCTCCACAGAGGTTTATAGTTTATGTGATTTTTCTGTGTATCAGTCAACAACTAAATAAGATTAAAAAATAATAAAGTTGAAGTTCTCAGGCTGTGTGGTAGTTTTTAGATGTAGCCTTTTTAAGTGGAAGTAGAAAGAACACGGGCAGCTTCCTGTCATGACTTGTGGCTCAGGGCACTGCTCTGGCTTTCTGGGAAATTGTTACAGTATGGGTGTGTGTGTGTGTGTGTGTGTGTATACCCAGGCTGTGAGTTCATTAGCAACTCAAGAACAATGTTTTTGCTGTGTTGATTTTTTTTAAAAAAAGATTTTTAATTTACATATATGAGTACACTGTCACTCTCTTCAGACACACCAGAAGAGGGCCTCTGATCCCATTACAGATGGTTGTGAGTGCTGGGAATTGAACTCAGGACCTCTGGAAGAGCAGTCGACACTCTTAACTACTGAGCCATCTCTCCAGCCCAAGTGTTTTTTGCTTTTATGTTCATATTTATTTGTGACTATTTGAAAATGATTTTAGACTAGTATTACTTGAGACTAGAAAACCTGTACTAAACCTTTCCACATGAGACACCTCAAAGGAGCAGAAGGAGCAAATGACTCTCCTGAGCTGTAAAAACAGAGTCACTGTTTCAGATCACACTTATTCTTGGTATTATTTTCATGTGCGGTGCCTGTAAAGCAGCTATGTAAAGTTCTGTTCCATGGTGTTAGTTAATAGCAATTAAAAATTATCCAGATAGGAAGAAATTTAGTTTTATTTTCACATAAAAGCCATTTGGGACCTAATGCCATGTGGCAGACAGATAACAAGTGTTAACAAGTGGAGGGAGTTGTTTTAGACAATGTGTAATTATTACTTGATACCTCTAAAGGCATAAAGATTGTCTATCCCAAGCCTACCAGTGATGTTTACAGGGAAGGAGGGGATGGTGAGTTTCTCTGAAGAAGCATGAAGCTTCTGAGGACAGCAGAATTCTTCTCGATAAAGAAAGACATTGAAATGACCTAGTTTCTGGAATCTCATTTCCTCACTGGACATATAGGCATTCACCTTATAGTAAGGCATCATAGGCGACTTTTGTCTCTCTCTTTTTTTTTCCCTCATTGTCAGCTTCTCTGGGACCTTCAGTTATTTCCTTTCTCTGCTTAAATCTAATTCTTTCCCTTATGATAATTATGAGATAATGATAAAAAGAGAAGGTTCATGGGCTCTGAGGGTGGGTGTGTGAGTTACATGGCTGTAACTTCTGACTAGGAGCTTCTAGACACTGACTGAAGTAAAGTCTAGAAAGCCCAGGATATTCTTGTGTCTTTAATAGTCATCTAGCCCACACCTGACCAAAATACTTGTTCCATTTCCTGAAGCCAGGATGGCAATTAGGCCCATAAAAGTGAAGTTCATTAATGAAAACTAATTGAAAATTAATTCACCATGACTCCAGGGAAGAGCTTGCATTTAAAATGTTGTGTTGTTAGCAAGTGAGTATCTAATCATCAGAGCATGGCAAAATACTTCAGAATGACACATAGGTTAATGAGGTGGCTAAGCGTCAGAAAAACAAAGGCTTGTAACATTAAAATAGCCACCTCGCTTAAAATGCCACCCTGCCCCTCCCTCCTGCCTCCCCTTCCTGGTCATTTCAGCTTTTTACTTTGTTCTCACCTGACAGAGCAGATGTCACGCCATTACCCCCTTGCCCAGGGATCATCCCCACTGAAGAGATTCTATGATAATTCTCTAAATTAAGTATGAGTTCTGAAAATGCCAATCTATTCATTTTCCAAACCCATAGGAATCTTATTTTATGTCTTTTAAGTGTGTTCTTATAGAAAATTCAAAGTTACCCAAGACAGGATAGTGTGACAAAATCCTCTCTCCTGATTTCAACAGTCATCTACCGGAGACTCATTTTAAGATCAATTTTAGTAAATATTCAAAGACAAATATTCAGATTTCTGAGATGATCGTTTTTGTAAGTTAGATATTGCATCACAAACGTATTGACTTTTCTTCTTTTTGTCTTTACTCACTTGAAAATACTTACTGATACGGCGTTGTTCTTGGTTCCCATCGTAACTTAAAAGGGAAACTTACACAATGTCCGGAGCCCTTGATGTCCTGCAGATGAAGGAGGAGGATGTCCTCAAATTCCTTGCTGCAGGAACCCACTTAGGTGGCACTAATCTTGACTTTCAGATGGAGCAGTACATCTACAAACGGAAAAGTGATGGTATCTACATCATAAATCTGAAGAGGACCTGGGAGAAGCTGTTGCTTGCAGCTCGGGCCATTGTTGCCATTGAGAACCCTGCTGACATCAGTGTCATCTCCTCCAGGAACACTGGCCAGCGAGCTGTGCTCAAGTTTGCTGCTGCCACAGGAGCCACTCCAATTGCTGGCCGCTTCACACCTGGGACCTTCACTAATCAGATCCAAGCAGCCTTCAGGGAGCCACGGCTTCTAGTGGTGACTGATCCCAGGGCTGACCACCAGCCCCTCACAGAGGCCTCTTACGTCAACCTGCCCACCATTGCTCTGTGTAACACAGACTCTCCCCTGCGCTATGTGGACATCGCCATCCCATGCAACAACAAGGGAGCTCATTCAGTGGGTCTGATGTGGTGGATGCTGGCCCGGGAAGTACTCCGCATGCGAGGTACTATCTCCCGTGAGCACCCATGGGAGGTTATGCCTGATCTTTACTTCTATAGAGACCCAGAGGAGATTGAGAAGGAGGAACAGGCTGCTGCTGAGAAGGCTGTGACCAAGGAGGAATTCCAGGGTGAATGGACCGCACCAGCTCCTGAGTTCACTGCTGCTCAGCCTGAGGTGGCTGACTGGTCTGAGGGTGTGCAGGTACCCTCTGTGCCCATCCAGCAGTTCCCCACGGAGGACTGGAGTGCGCAGACAGCCACTGAGGACTGGTCAGCAGCTCCCACAGCACAGGCCACCGAGTGGGTTGGAGCCACCACTGAGTGGTCCTGAGCTGCTCTGCAGACACCTGAGCAAAGGGAAAAAAAAGGTGGAAGGAAAATAAAGTTCCCAAAAGCTGCAAAAAAAAAAAAAAAAAAAAAGAAAGAAAATACTTACTGAGCTTGAGACATGACTCAGTTGGTAGGACATTTGCATAGTATGTGCAAGGCCTTGGGTTCGAGCCCTCCCACCAGGAAACAAAAAATGTTGAAAGTGTGCAGGTGTGTGATAGGACACTTATATGCCATTTCTTCTAAGAGTTTAAAGCACTCTCTGAAACCTCTTTTATCTGCAAGTTTTTTTAATTTTTTGTTTGTGTGTATGGATTTAATTTTTTTCCTCATTAAAATTTTGTTTTTAGTCTCTTTGAGTGTGCCTGTTCTCCATGAAAACCACCTTTCTTATTTTGCTCTTGATATTGTTCATAGTTAGGTTGGCATAAAAATATTGGCAAACTGGTGTGTGACAGAATCTAAGGATGACGTTCCTCTCTATGTGTGCTTATTTTCATTATCATTATCTCGAGAAAGTGTTGAATAAGATTCATCATACACTAAATTCTGTTATGGATGAAAGAAAATGCCATGGGTTGGCCAGTTGGTAATAGGGAAGACACTGGTGTGATGAGCAAATTCTCTTCAGATCAGAAAAGAAAGATGCCTTAGTGAGAGTTTCTATTACTGTGATAAAATACCATGACCCAAAGCAATGTGGAAAGCAAAGGCTTTGTTTCAGTCACAGTCTGACCACACTTCAGGAAGAACAGTCCAGGCAGGAACTGAAGGCAGGAGCTGAAGCAGAGGCCATGCAGAAGTGCTGCTTACTGGCTTGCTCCTCATAGCTTGCTCAGCCTGCTTTCTTCCTCTCTCCCCCAACCCCCTTATACAGGGTATCTCTGTGTAGCCCTGGCTGTCCTGGAATTTGCTCTGTAGGCCAGGTTGGCCTTGAACTAACAGAAATCTGTCTGCCTCTGCTTCCTGCATGCTGGGATTAAAGGTATGCACCACCACTGTAATTTTGCCTTTTGTTTTAATTTTATTTAATTTTGCCTAGCTTTGATTTTGTTTTTGTTTTTGGAGACAGGGTTTCTCTGTGTAGCTTTGACTGTCCTGACACTTGCTCTGTAGACCAGGCTGGTCACAGCTTGGTTTCTTATTACAGTTACATCCAGGACCACCTGCCTGGGGATGGTACCACCTACAGTGGGCTGGTTCTCCTCCATCTATTATGAATCAAGAAAATACCCCATTACCTTGCCCACAGGCCAACCTTTTAGAAGATTTCTTTTGTTTTTGTTTTTTGTTTTGTTTTTTTTGTTGTTTTTTTGTTTTTTTTGAGACAGGGTTTTTCTATGTAGTCTTGACTGTCCTGGAACTCACTCTGTAGACCAGGCTGGCCTTGAACTCAGAAATCTGCCTGCCTCTGCCTCCCAAGTGCTAGGATTATAAAGGCATGCGCCACCATTGCCTGGCTAGAAGATTTTCTTAACTGAGGTTCCTTCTTCCCAAATGACTCTGTAGCTTGTGTCATGTTGACGTAAAACTAGCCAGCGTGGAGAGCAGTGGGCTGCTTTGTTGTTTCTGAAAATGAAAGTGTAAGGCAAGAATTTTAGCTATGAATTATTTTTTTTCTATTTGGTTGTTACCTAACTCAAGCTGTGTCTCCTCCAGCATCAGATCCCAGCACATTTAATTTCTCAAGAATTCCAATAAGTATTCTAGCTTCAGTCTTAATCCAAAAAGAAGGTAACCACATTATCTTTGGCAGGTCTTTTAGAAAAAAAAATACTTTAAAAAGCTGTCCTGGAGAAAATTTCTTTTTTGTAAATTCTTTTAAGGTTTTCTGTTAGCTTATTTTGCAGCTTTGCAGTGCTAGAGTTGGAACCCACAATGTAATGCCCTTAGACATAGCCTCGTGGTAGAGCAAAGATGTTTTTGTTTTGAAATAGGATCTAAATGCGTAGCCTTGGCTTGTATATAGACCAGGCTGGCCTCAAACTCACAGAGACCCATATGCCTCCCAAGTGCTGGAATCAAAGGCGTGTGCCACCATATCCTGCAGGCAAGGGTGGCTATAAGCCTCACCTTGCTTAGCATACTTACATGTGTGCGATTTTGACTCCCTGCTTCTTGAAAGTTATTTTAGAATAATTTTACTTTTGTATTTTTAAAGGTTTTTATTATTATTTTTTAAGGCATTAATCCCATATGACATCATTGTGAGCTTTTCATCTAAACTTCCAGGCAAACATGTCAGTAACTGTAATTCAGATCTGCTATAATGTTTTGAAACAAGACCTTTAAAAACAAAGCACACGAGTGAAATCAGTAAGTGTGGCAGAGTAAAAAGTTAGATAACCGACACTACACTGTTCAGGAGGAAGAGACAGACGCTGGGCTCTAATTTTGATCCTGTCTATCTGTCCTTCTTTTTAATTTTTTTTATTTTAATTTTTTTGTGCATTGGTGTTTTGTTTTCAAGTATGCCTGTGTGGAGGTATCAGATCTCAGAACTGGAATTACAGAGCTGTCATTGGGAATTGAACCTGGGTCCTCTGGAAGAGCAGCCAGTGCTCTTAATTGTGAGCCATGTCTCCAGCTCTGATTTTTCTTTTTAGAATTTAGAATTGCTAAGAAAAATTCTTTGTACTGCAATTTTTATTTTTGGTTGTGAGCCTAGCCTTTAACGGCTGAGCCATCTCTCCAGCCCTGTACTTCAATTTTTAGAAGATAATATAATACTAATACTCACAACCTTACCAGACTTAGCTTCACTAAGAAACTAGAGTACTGAAAAAGATGTGGATTATTTCAATGGTGAGTCTGTCTGTTAAATATAACTGTAGTACTTGGTCAGATATCTCTCTCCATTGACTGCGTCTCTTTTACATTTACAGCTCACCGGGATATTATGTTGTCTATTTCATGAGACCTTTTTGCCCTGCTCTTGAATGTACAAGAGTGCCATTCTTAATGCAAAGCACAGCGGAATCTTAGCAAGCATCTGTGACTGGAAGGGACGGAGATGGTTGAACCTCATATCTATTTCGGGAAGAGTCCAAGGCTGACTGCTAACAGCAGCCCAGAAAGGTCTGCTCTGCTTTATAGGTAGGCAGGGATAAACAATGTGTGCGCCATCTGAGAGCTTTGCCAAATGAAACACGGGCATATGTTTTTTGAGTTTCCTCGTGAATCTTCGTAAACCCGGTACTCATTGTCTATACATTAAAGTCCTCGGCGGTTGCCAATACAGGGAGTTTTAAAACAGGAGCCATGTATTTGAATGGTAGTATCAAAGAAAACACGGCCATATCCCTTTATTACCAACAACTAGCCGATTAAATGCCTCTACTTTTTTTGGATTACTGACACAAAATTTCCCATGGAGATTTGGTCCTGGAAATAGTTACTGGTGAGAAAATGCGAGAGAGAGAGAGAGAGAGAGAGAGAGAGAGAGAGAGAGAGAGAGAG
>NW_021604594.1:9883409-9937683 GCF_004785775.1 Grammomys surdaster
AGAGAGAGAGAGAGAGAGAGAGAGAGAGAGAGAGAGAGAGAGAGAGACTTTGGATTGATTTTAGTTTGAGCATTTCAAAGCTGGTATTTGCAAACTCAGAAAAAATGGGGGGTGGGGCGCTTTTCATTAATGCACGATTTTGGAAACAGTCACTCCTAGCTCACAACCACATACAAATACAAAAATCCTAATGGGACTATTTTCTTACTAAGCCTGTAACAGTTTACATTCACCTAATGGCCTGGGGTTATGAGCAAACTACTCAATTAGAGAATTTCGGCTGCTTGCCCACATATTTTCGAGCAAATTATCCTTTCACAAATGCAGAACCCCCTATATAAAAAGCCTAACCAGTATTTCCTGTAAAAAACATACTATTCCCCAAATCCCCACCTTGAACCTACTAAGAGTTTGTCTTTCTGCTAGGGCAAAGATTTTATGGAAATATTTGTTTTTATATCACATACCTCACGGTTGGTCTTCCTGCTGGCTTGTGTTTTGACCTTTAAGTAACTATGAAATTATAATCAAAACACTTCGAAATGAGGAATTTCTTTTCTAAGTCCTTTTCCGAGGTTGAGGATTTCAGATTAGAAAGTATTGAATCCAGTCAATTCTTTGATAACAGATCTTCTGCTTGGGGGGGAGGGGTTAAATGAATTTCATGGTTATCCTTAACACTTACTATTTCTTCTTAGGCCTCTTTCATTTAAAAGGGGGTCGGTGCTTCCAATCTATAAACACCCATTAAAAGTTGTCCACTCTTTTATACTTGGCTGCTGGTCTTAATTGTCTACAGATGGGAAGGCCACTGCATTTTATTTCAAAGGTAGAGATTTGCAAAATGTAAACGGGCCCATTAAAGGTTCTACATCAAGACTCTCACCATCCATTAAAGGGATCCATGTGTAAATGGGGATTGGAGTCAGTGGGAAAGTGTCTTCTGCTATCAAGCACTGGTAGCTGCGTGGAGGAAAAGTCTCCATCACTACCAGTGAGCTGCTCTTGCACTCACCACAGTGCATTGCTGGAGAGTGACCTTAAAGCTTCTGGCAGAAGTTGGAAGTAAGAGGCACCTTACCCATTTACAGGGCCTTTAAGAGGAAGAGCAGCATTTGTACAACTTTAAATAAGAAAATAAAAACCACACATATTCAGTCCTATAGAGTATTGAATAGAGTCATCTTAAAACGTTACTGTTTCAAACTCACCCACTGAACTATCATTTTTGATCCTGCTAAAATTCCTTCCGGAAAATGAACAATTTGGTTTAACCCACGACCAAGAGCTTAGCTCAGGCTCACTGCCCCTGCCACCATGGTGTTCTGGCTTCTCTTGCTTAAGGGACTGACAGTTTATCTCAGATCCTGCACTTACATTTATCCCCTGTTCCCTAACTTTCTCCCTTAGTCTTGCTCTCATGAGCCCACCCTGATGGTTGACCACTTCTCATCCATAAACCAAGCCCATGTTAAACACAAAAAATGTGTGTCTTTTATCTCTGCAAAATCAAATCCATTGCAGATGTGATTTAATTTTATGTTCCTGGATTTAAAATGAAATATTCTGGATAGTGCAGAACAACACTAGACTCTTTGTCACTTAAAAACCAGCCCTATACAATCACTTTATAATGAAGACTATGGTGGGATTGCTGTGGATCTTGTTCACTTTGGCTTTGAGCCCCACAATCTATACCCAGTAGTCAAACAGAGATTCAAGCATCTGATAACTATGTTGCTTTCATTCTTTCTCTAAATACATGAACCATTTAATTTTAGACAAATAGTATTTCCCCCAAACCCAGTTTCAACAGAGAGTGTACACTGATGACGTTTAAAAGATGTTCTAGTCTGATATTTCTGTTTATTTATTTGTTACATTTGTCTGTGACTGAAGAATTTGGGTACCTCAATAGAAAAAAAAATAAAACAGTTAAAGTTACTTTCCTCCATCCTGCAAAAACACACTGACAAGCTTTAAGTGAAATTTTACTTTCAAAAACAATTTCAATATTTGTTATCTCTTCAGGGTAAGATCTCTGATACTTTGACATGTGGCTCTTATTATGTAGATGGCTGTCTAAACTTGCTATTGGATGTAATTGCATGAATTACGAACTGTGACTTTATTCCTTTTATAATCTTTGTAGTTCTTGCCATTTACTTTTACATGTCTATGTCTGGCATTATGTAGCTTTGAAACTGTGCCAAAAATATTTATTGTCGTATATCTGGTGTTCTCATACTATGTGGTTGGGTATGGTCTCCAAGCTGGGTAAAGCCTATTAGTAGATACAGTTCTTGGCATTTGTGTGAAAATGTCTTAAGTAAATTTAGTGCGTTCCTGAACTATAGACTTTTGCATTCGTTGAGACAAATATAAAGTTGAAATTCAGTGCTGGAATATCTTTTAAAAAACTTATAAGGTAGGAAAAAAGGAACAAATATATATATATGTCTATGTCTGTCTGTCTGTCTGTCTGTCTGTCTGTATGTATATATATATAAAACCAACCAGACAGACAGACAAACCAACAAGCAAACTCACCCCAAGAAAATGAAAGTATAGATTTAACAGGAACATTCTGAAATATTCACATGAATAATTCCCCTGTATGGGAGTTCCAGAAAGCTGAGGCAGGCACTGGTGCCTGGTAGTGCTTGTATTTTGTGGTTGCCTGAACTGATAATGGCAATAAAAAGCAAAACATCCATAAGCAATCCTTTTCCTCGTCTTCTGCAGCTTGATTGCTGTATAGAAGTAGTATGAAGACATTCAGATCCTGTGCTTAGATTTGTATCTTAGCCTCCTCACCAGACTGTTTATTATATTCAGACATAGCTTTGTGTTCTTCTTATGGTTCACTCTCAATATACTTTTGTGTATATAAATATAGTAACCTATTACCACTATTAAAGTGTTTTAAAGATTATTTTTAGACTATTTTATGTGCATGAATGTTTTGGCTGCATGCATGTATGCACATCATGTGTGTGCCTGGATACCTCTGCTGATCAGAAGAAGTAACTTGGCTCCTTGATACTGTAATTAAGAATGATCAATGAACCACCATGCTATGTAAATACTGGGAACTGAATTTGCCTGGGATTCCAGGATATCTGACACTCTCCTCTGGCCTCTGTGGGCACTCAAGTCCATGTACACACACACACACACACACACACACAGAGAGAGAGAGAGAGAGAGAGAGAGAGAGAGAGAGATAGAGAGAGAGATACACATATACACATAATTAAAAGCAAAATGAAAATTTTAATAAGAGGGGCTTGAGAGATGGCTCAGCAGTTAAGAGTACCTGCTGCTCTCGCAGAAGACCTGAGTTTGGTTCCTAGCACCTACATGGCAGCTCACAACAGCTTGCAACTCCATCACTACTGCATGTAACTCCATTTCTAGAGGATCTGGTACCTATTTCTGGCCAATGCAGTTTTCAGATAGCAGGCACACACACGGTGCAAATACATACATCCAGGAAAAATAGTCATAACATAAAATACAAAAGAACAAAAGTCCTTCTGGAATCATGGGAACCTCAGTGGCAAAGTAGTTGCTCTATATGTCCAAGGTACCAGATTCGATTCTCAGTATTGCAAAGAACAAAAACATTCTCCTGGGGGAAACCAGTCAGGGAATGTGGAAAATAAGACAGGAAGAGGAGACAGAAAAGTAGGATGAATCCAGGCTGATTCCTTGATCGTGTCTTCAGCTCCCCCCTGTGGGGCCTGTTTCTGGAACGCAAGTTAGGCCCAGAATTGTCCCGATTAGAGAAGAGCCTGGTCCTTCATCCACCTTGAGACAATGTGAAATGGGGGAAAGTAAATTCCAGTCACCTTCTAGGATTGACAAAATGGAATTCAGTGTGCCAAGGACACCTTATGAAGAACAGGTTGATGTTTGTTGTTGGAAGCAGGTAAGGAGGGAAAAGCCATTGCAAAGGCAAGTTAGTAAGTACCACTTCTGGGGCTATAGGAACTGTGTGTCTCCACCCTGATGGCTGGAGCTCAGGGTGACTCAAGAGATAATAACAAGGACCTTAAGTGACACAAAGTGACAGGGACAGTGGGGTTCCTGGATGATGCTATGGAGCAGAGTGTCTTGATGTGGAATAGGAGGCCAGGGAAACAGGCCATTTTCAAGCCACTGCATTGTTTCTCCGTCTTTATCATAGCAACCCTGTACTTTCCCCGTGAATACAAGATGTTTTATCTTTACTAGAAGATGGTACCCGTCATAGAATCCTCCTTACAGTGTCTTGCTAGTTTCTTCTACTAGAACATGGTATATGAGAACCGGAGATTGTTGTTTTCACTGGTTGCAGATAAGTATTTATTTAGCGAGTAACTGAAACTGTAGGGTTCAAGTTGTTGCTCAGTTGTGGGGCACATACTCAAAGCCCTGGGTTCTACCCCCAAACACCACAGAAAACCCAAACCGTAAAATATATGGTTCTCTGCAATAGTGCACATAAATCACAGTGGAAGAACTTACTGCAAAGCCACTGACGAGTGATATGGAACAAATGAAAAAGTTCAATTAAAAAAACTTAGATAATAAGACAAAGTAGTAATATATTTAAAATGGGAAGAAGATAAATTACATACTATATAAAAAAAAAAGCAAGGCGGCAGGGCACCTTGGTAACTGCCTTGCTGTATTGGAAAGGTGATTATAAAGGGGTTGCTGACCAATTGTTTCCCATGTCTTCTGAGGAAAAATCAGCAGGCAGGAGCTTAAACTGACCCGACAGTAATAGTGATTAAACATTAGAAAAGGCTCCAGGGTAATGTGGTAGAATCTCTGTCTCCAGTGAATTTTAAGGACAGACCATCTGTCTTAGACATTTTAGGCAGAACCTTGCAAGAAGAGAGAGATCTGGATTAAGTGATGCCTTGAGCTAGCTTCTTTTCAATTTTAGATGCCTATGCCATTATGTAGGGCAAGAAGGGGGGTGGGCTGGTAAGCACATAGTTCCTTGCATTGACCAGTCTGATTAACTGGTATTTCATGTTTATAATTGGAGAGAATTATAACTTAGGTTTAAGCTGGAGGTTAGGGAAATGAAAGATTAGCTGACCAAATAATATTAAAAAATGTTTTTTCCATCCAGACCCTTCCAAGATATTAAGTGATTTCCATACAATAAAAACGAACCACAGAAGTTCTAAATCTTTTGATGTATTTCAAGTGCTATACTTTATTTAGTAAGATTAAATTTAGTAACAATGATATAAGTATAATGCTTTACTGTTGACAGGAAAACGCCACAGGAGAAAATAAAACTGTTTATGTTTATAAGATTTATTACATTGGTGGTGGATATGTAAAATGAACTAATAATGTTATTTATTAAGTTTATGGTATTTTAGTATTATGCTGGGCGTGATGGTGCACACCTTAAATCCCAGCACTTGGGAGGCAGAGGCAGAGGCAGGCAGATCTCTGTGAATTCAAAAGCCAGGTTGATCTACACAGCAACTTTCAGACCAACCAGGGTACATATTGAGATGCTGCTTCAAAATAATTATATTGTGCTAATGTTTCTCATTAATAATCATTATAGTAGACTTTCCATCACCGCAACAAACACTTGCAAGAACAACTTGAAGGAAGGAAGGTCTGTTTTAGCTCACAGTGCCAAAGCTTTTAGCTCGTGATCAGTTTGCTCCATTTCTGTGGGTCTGTGGTGAGTTAGAAAACCGTGATGGCAAGTGTGTATGCTGAGACAAAGTGACTCACCTCATGGAGGCCAGGTAGCAAATACAGATGGATGGACTGGGACAAGGCATCTCTTTTTAGGGCATGTCCTTCACTGACCTATTCCTGCTAAGTGTTCATCCTTGTTTTAGGATTTGTATTGCTGACATCTCCAAAACGCTGGAGTCTTCTGCTGCAGCTGGGCGTACTTACACCAATAGTCTCTCTCAGGCTCTCTTCATGGAGTCAAGCCTCAGCTTCTTTGCATGATCCTTTCAGTCCTGGGCCTTCAATGGTTACTGAGTCTGCACCTTTACCAGTGGCCTCCCCAGCCTCTCACAGTGCCAATCCTCAGCTGCTCTCAATTAAAATAGCAAATAGCCCTAATGGTATCTTTAAATTTCCCTCCTAAACTTCATAAACCAGGTCTCCATCTTCTGAACTACTTGCGACACTCAAGGGATTGACTAGCCTGAAGGTTCAAAGTCCTTCCACAATCCTCCTCAAAGCATAGTCAGGCCTGTCCCAACAATGTCCCACAATCCTGGTATCAACTTGTCTTAGAGTTTTTATTGCTGTGATGAAACACCATGACCAAAAAACAAGTTGTGTAGGAAAGGGTTTATTTGGCTTACACTTCCACATTGCTGTTCATCATCAAAGGAAGGCAGGACAGGAACTCAACTGGGCAGGAACCTGTAGACAGGAGCTGATGCAGAGGACAGGGAGGGGCACTGCTGTTGGCTTCTTTCCCATGGCTTCACTCAGCCTGCTTTCTTAAAGAATTCAGGACCACTGGCTCTGTGATGGCTCCACCCACAATGGGCGGGGCTGTCCCTAATCAGTAACTATTTAGGAAAATGCCCTACAGCCTGATCTTATAGAGACAGTTTCTCAATTGAGATCTTCTTTCAGTTAACTCTAGTTTGTGTGTCCAGTTGACAAGACTAACCAGCTCCCCCATCCGACTTTTTGACACCTCCCATCCTTTTCAGAGTCACCACAGGATCCAACTGTTGATGATGTCAGAAACTTCATAATCTAGGCACTTTTCTAAAGTGCCAGCTCTGAATATCGCTTCTCTGAGAAACAATCCTCCAAGTCTTTTTGCTCATACCTCATACTCAAACCACGATTATCGTGACACAAGCTCCCTAAAAACAAACTTTCGTTAGAAGAGAGTATCACCTCTGTGAGAGTTTTATTTTTTAAAGTTTGAATTATAACTTAAATAAGTAAAGTTTGATTTCTTATTACTGAATTGTTCCATACCAATTGCTTTGAAAGTCAAACATTTAAATTTCTGCCACTTCAAAATTCTACTTTAAATTTTATTTTGTAGAAGTAATTTTATACTTTTACAATAAAAGTATATTTTATACTTTGGCACAGTGTTGTAGGAAACAAACACTAGAATTTATTTATTTTGACAGATCTCCAACTTTATTTTAGTTTTACATATATCTTTTTTAGTTGCAAAGATGGAATTTTTAATTCTTCCAGGAATAGTTGGAAACGTGTGTTCATATTCTAAATCTGTATAGTGGAGTTATTTTTTCTTTATTTAAATACAAGATGCTAGAAAGTTACAGTTTGGTAGGTCTTTATTGCATTGAGGACAAAAGGAACACAGCTAGGTGTAGTAGGAAATCATTGACTACTCTTCAAGCCATGATGTTTAAGAGTGAACACTGCTCCTTTAAATACACAAAATTGTAGATAGCCTCATCCCTAATTTTAAGAATAAAAATTAATATATATGTATATATATTAATATACATCTGTTATATATATACATATATATATATTATATATATAATTTTGTACAAAGTTTTTAAAAAAAAAGAATCACAAACTGGTCAAGGGCAGAGAAAAGGGAACATTTGTGGAAGACATGTGATTTAGTACAACTTCCACATGGGTTGCATTCATCAATATGTGTCAAAATTATAATTGCATATATCTTTTAGCTCAGCAAGTCTACCTCTAGATTTTTTTTTTTGGTTAATAATGGCTGTTGGTAAATAAAGAAATGGCACATGTACCAGGTTACATACCAAAGTGTTCACTGTAATGGTAAAGGCTCAGAATAAGGTAAATGCCTATCAAGTGAAGACTAGCTAAAAATGCTACATCTTTTCAGTTGACTACAATACGGACACTAAAGTGAATGTGAATATTTTTTCTTTGAGAATTATTCTTAAGATATTTGCAGAGCAATGCATGAGATGAACCCTGTGGCAAAAAATGAGAACCAAGGCTGTAACTCAGCGGTAGAGCGCTTGCCTAGCTTGAGAGAGGCCTTTGAGCATCTCAAACATGACAGAGGGAAGCAGGAAGAGGAAGGAACAGGGAGGGAGGAGAGCAAAGAGGAGGGGGAGGAAAGGTTACATCTAAGTCTACCCAAGAACTGAAAACACTCATTGCCTCCAGAGGGGACTGTTACATGTGTGTGGGCAGAGAGGCTAGAAGAAAGGTGTAATTTTACCACATGTACACTCTTTTTACAAATTTCAAATTTTATATCAAATGCATATATTATATTACCTGTATGCAAAATAAAGAATTATACAAAAAATATGGTGAATAGTCTAACAATTCACTTGTTCTTTGAGGATGTATTTACTCAAAATGTAAATTTATCTGCAATTTCACAGCATAGAATTAAGACTTAATTTAAAGAATAGACTTAATTTTTTGTGTGTATGCAGGTTTGTGTGCATGTGTGTGCACTATCTGCGTAACTGATATCCACACAACTCAGAAGAGAACATTGGATCACCTAGAACTGAAGTTAGACTGGTGGTTGTGAGCCAGGAACTGACCTGCAAGAGCAGTAAAGGCTTAACCATGGAGCTATCTCTCTAGCCCCTAAACACATTTATTTTTTAAAGTTACTTATTATGCATATGTGAAGTGGAATTTTCTGGTTTCTTTGGAGACCCAGTTGTGTCATGTGATGTTTTCCTGGAAACTGTCTTATGAGAGGATGTTTTGCTGAGAACAGACACACAGTGTTTCCTGGAAGCTGTCTGGTGAGAGGGTATAGGACCCCAAAGGGCTGCTATGCCCTGGCTGAGCCTTTCCGTACGCTGCTGTCTACTAAGTAACATTCTGCGGTTCCTCTAGGATCAAAACGTCCTGACTAATACATGGTGCCCCAGGAAGGGAATTTATACTTGACATCCTATTGCCCTCCAGTTGAGTTCCTGTTTTTCCCTGAGTTTGTATTTTTCCTTCCCTGGCTTGGTGTATATATTGAACCTGCTCAGTAAAGGCATTGGCATTCTCTCACAACGGATGACCCGAGTCTGAGTATTTCTTTAATCCCCCAGGCCTACGCCCGAACTCGGTACCGCGGGCAGCGCCGGCGCTGTCAAGTGGAGGTTCCACTGAGATCGGGAAAGAGAGGAGAACCTGACGGGACGTTCCTGGAAGGAGCCGGCTGGACCAGTTCAGAGAGTGGAACGTATTGGAGAAGCGGTGCAGGATCAAACTGAAAGCAACGCTAGAGAGTGTGAGCTTTGATCGCGCCATGGGAATTGTGAGTTCCTTTCTACGTGTATTGACACGGGATGATGCAGGTAAGGAATCCTTGTATGAAGTGGAGAATAGCTCCAGCTCTGAGGATGAGGGAGAAATTTTAGAAAAGGAAAAATTGAAGAAGTGCAATGTCAAAAAATGGGAACGGGAGCCTGGAAAAGGGGAAGCGAGTGCGGACGAGCTATTCAGTTCCCCGGTGGCGGCGGTGGCAGTCCGGATGGCACAATGGCCGGGCCTGGGGCATTTCTGCTGCTGCAGCAGCAGTGGTGGTGGGCAGCTGCAGGAGCTGCAGAGACCACAGTCCGCACCAGCCATACCGAATAAAACCAAGAATGAGAAAGAACCACCAAAACTAGTGAAAAGTGGAAAAGGTTCAAAAGAAGGAGAAGGACAAGATATAGCAGAAGTAGAGATAGCCAGCAGGAAAAACAGCCTTGG
Organism: Grammomys surdaster; assembly: GCF_004785775.1. Classification (NCBI taxonomy): domain Eukaryota; kingdom Metazoa; phylum Chordata; class Mammalia; order Rodentia; family Muridae; genus Grammomys; species Grammomys surdaster. Next base: position 9,893,109 of record NW_021604594.1, read on the forward strand.
AGCTGTCCAGTCTTCAACACTTACTAAAATAAAAGTACCAGTCCCTCAGCCAATCGTAGTCCCTGTGAAGAAAGACAAATGGCAGAACTCTTCACGGGTTAATGCCAGCAATAATAGAGAACTGCAAAAACTCCCATCTTTACAAGATGTTCCTCCTGTGGGTCAAGAGAAGCTTTTCATCCAGAAGCTAAGTCAGTGTTATGTCATCTTTGACTTTGCTTCTGACCCACTGAGTGACTTAAAATGGAAAGAAGTAAAGCGAGCTGTGCTAAGCAAAATGGTGGAACATATCACCCACAACCAGAACGCGATCACAGAGCCCATTTACCCCAAAGCCATCCACATGTTTGCAGTTAATAGGTTTCGAACCTTGCCACCCTCCTCCAATCCTACGGGAGCAGAATTTGACCCAGGAGGAGATGAACCAATGTTAGAAGCAGCTTGGCCTCATCCCCAGCTTGTTTATGAATTTTTCTTAAGATTTGTAGAGTCTCCAGATTTCCAGCCCAATATAGCAAAGAAATATATTGATCAGAAGTTTCTATTGCAGCTTCTAGAACTCTTTGACACTGAGGATCCTTGGGAGAGAGATTTTTTCTAACCCAGCACAGAATCTATGTGAAGTTCTTAGGCCTGCTTGCTTACATCTGGAAACAGATCAGTAATATATCTTATAGGTTTATCTATGAGACAGAGCACCACAGTGGCATAGCAGAATTACTGGAGATCCTGGGAAGTATAATTAATGGATTTGCCTTATCATTAAAGGAAGAGCACAAGATTTTCCTGTTGAAGGTGTTGCTGCCCTTATACAAAGTGAGGTCCCTGAGTGTCTACCATCTCAAGCTGTCATACTGTGTCATGCAGTTTTTAGAGAAGAATAGCACCCTCACTGAACAATGGCACTTCTCAAATATTGGTCAAAGACTCACAGTCCAAAAGAAGTAATGTTCTTAAATGAATTAGAAGAAATTTTAGATGTAATTGAACCATCAGAATTTGTGAAGATTATGGAGCCTCTTTTCCAACAGTCAGCCAAATGTGTTTCTAGCCCTCACTTCCAGGTGTCAGAGTGGGTACTCTATAACTGGAATAATGAGTATATCATGAGTTTAATCAATAACAATGCAGCGAAAATGCTGCTTATCATGTTTTCATCCTTATACTGCAATTTAGAGCCCTCCTAGGATACATTCTGCTTTCTCTCTGGCTCCTACTGGAGAAACCCCTAGTTCTGCTTTTCCTGTCTATTGTCTGTCCTTGGTGCACCAATCTGTTAACTGTCTGTTTTTGTTTCATTGTTTTATGTTAAAAAATTGTTTATTGGGTATGGTTAAAAATTCAACTTTGATAATAGAAATTTGGTTTAACTAGTAACTCAGGGCTGGAGAGATGGCTAAGCCGTTAAAGGCCAGGCTATAGTGGAAAGAGCACATTTAACTTTGAAAAATTATCTTGAAAAAAACAAAAAGGGGGGAGGTTAATTCATCTCATGCAAGATTATCCTTTATTTTGTATATTTAAAATTTTTTATTAGTGGTTAACGATGCATTGTCTGCAGGAGACAGACATTAGAAATGAGCCCAGAAGGCACTGGGCTTAGAGAAATGGAAAGACCCTGACCTGTATTAGTCAGGGTGAGAGGTTCTGTTTGTGTTTTTTCCTAAAGATGCTGAAACTCCTGTTTGGATTCCTGAGTGTTGTGTGCATCCTGTCACTATGCAGCCTGCCCAAGTGGAGATCTACTAGAGCCTCGTGAAGAAACCCCCAGTTCTGATGTCAATGGGGATAAGCAGCTTGACCTGGCCAGTTACAGTTCCCATCAACAAGACTACTAGAAAAGTTGCTGCTAGTTCTGAGAAATCAACAATTTTTTATGTTAATTTTAATGTTACTTGTGTGCAGCCTCTCTGTGGAGAGAAGTTTCTAGCAGGACTCAAAGTGGCAGGAAGGCTCCTTAAAGGATGGCCTAGAGGTCTTTGTCTTTGGGAGTTCTAGCCTTTGGGGCAGCCACAGCAGGATTGATATTTCTTTGCTGCCTTCACAGACAGCAGATCCAGTCCCAGGCAGTTACTAACCAGGTGCTTGTGTTGCTGGTATGAGAGAACCCTTCTGCCCAGGTTTGGCTCAGCCTTTACTGAGAATAGTTAGTCAATGACGGGCAACTCCTTTGCAGTCCTTGCCTACCTAAGACAGGGGCCCTGAGGCTGGCAGGGATTCCCAATGACGGGTAATTGGTATTGACGGAAGGTGACCTAAGACAGACGCTATTCGCCTGTGGAATGAAGGCGGGGGACTTGTAGGACCCCAAAGGGCTGCTATGCCCTGGCTGAGCCTTTTCGTACGCTGCTGTCTACTAAGTAACATTCTGCGGTTCCTCTAGGATCAAAACATCCTGACTAATACATGGTGCCCCAGGAAGGGAATTTATACTTGACATCCTATTGCCCCCAGTTGAGTTCCTGTTTTTTCCTGAGTTTGTATTTTTCCTTCCCTGGCTTGGTGTATATATTGAACCTGCTCAGTAAAGGCATTGGCATTCTCTCACAACGGATGACCCGAGTCTGAGTATTTCTTTAATCCCCCAGGCCTACGCCCGAGCTCGGTACCGCGGGCAGCGCCGGCGCTGTCAAGAGGGCATGTGCTGTTTTGCTAGGGTAGATGCTTCAGAGAACATGTGATGTTTGGAAAGGATATAAGTATAACCCAACACACAGTAATCGATGCTGTGGCATTGGTTCCCCTTACCACTCTTTGCTGGTCTTTGTTGGTCTTCGCTGATGTTGGTCTTTGCTGATGAGCTTGTAGCACTGGCTCACCTTGCCATCTTTGCTGATCATTTTGTTGTGATTTCGTAGAGAGAAACTCACCGAAGGACTTTTTGTGATATGGTAGCTTCTTGCTTTTTCTGTAGACTCAAGCTGACAGGCAGAGCCTCACAGTTTCTTCTGGATAGAACTGCCATTGTTGTTGATTCATCAGTGGTATTTGCGAGTGGACTGAGCTACTACTGCTGATTTGTGTGAACTGAACTGTTGCTATCCTGACATCGAACTATTTCTAAACAAGTTCACACCCTCATTTGCCCTATTAATCTTTCCTTTCCACTACTTCTGGTGGGTGGTGGGCTAAAAGGGAAATTAAAGTGTTTAAGAACCTTTATTAAAGTAGGTTTTGAAAAATCTCAGCCTCCATGTTTGTGTGTATGCACATGAGTGTAGTGTCTCAGAGGCCAGAAGATGGCATAGGATCCTCTGGAGGTGAAGTTAAAGGAGGTGGCTGAAATGTGTGCTGGGAACTGAACTGTGCCCTCCTCAGGAGCAGCAAGTGCTCTTAACTGCTGAGCCAACTCTGTAGCCCAAGAGGACTTTTTAAAAATTATTAATTACTTATTTACTTTACATCCCAATTGCAGATTTCTTCCTTCCTCTCCTCCCAGTCCCTCCCTCTCACTTTCACCCCATCCACTCCTCCTCTCCTTCTTCTCAGAAAAGGGGAGGCCTCCCATGGATAGTAACCAACCTTGGCATATCAAGTTGCAGTTAAGACTAGGCACATCTTCTTCTGTTGAGGCTAGACAAGGCAGCCCAGTTAGGGTAGAGGGACCCACAGGCAGGCTGTGTAATCAGAGAGAGCCCCTGTTTCTGCTTTAGGAGTTCCATATGAAGACCCAGCTGCACAATTATTACATATATACAGAGGGCCTAGGTCATCCATCCCATGATGCTCTCTGGTTGGTAGTTTAATTCTATGAGCCTCTATGGGCCCAGGTTAGTTGATTTTGTAGGTTTTCTTGTGGTGTGCTTGGTGCCTCTGACTTCTTCAACCTTATGCACCTCTCTTTGGAAGGATTCTCCACTAAATGTCTAACTGTGGGTCTCTGCATCTGTTTCCACTAGATGCTGGGTGAAGACTCTCTAATAACAGTTATGTTATGCTTGTATCTGCAGGTATAGTGGAATATCTTTAGTAGTGCCAGGGGCAGGCTCCCTCTCATGGCATTGGTCTCAAGCTGGGCCAGTCATTCAAATTCTGCCCCATCTTTTACCCCTGCACATCTTGTAGGCAGGACCAATTGTGGGTCTTAGAGCTAAATTAAAGTTATATTACATGTTTTATCTTATCATTTCAGAAAGCCATTGCTGTGAAGAGACACTGCGACCAAGGCAACTCTTATAAAAGAAAACATTTTACTGAGGACTGGCTTACAGTTTCAGGAAGTTATTTCACTATCATCACGGTGGCAAGCATTGTGGTAATTAGGCAGATGAGGTGCTGGAGAAGTAGCTTAGAGTTTCATCCTGATCTGCTGGCTGAGAAAGAGGGAGAGGGAGAGAGAGGAAGAGGGAGAGAGAGAGGGAAGGGGAGGGGGAGGGGGAAGTGGAGGGGAAGGGGAGAGGGGGAGGAAGAGGGAAAGGGAGAGGGAGAATATGTGTGTGTGAGTGGGCCTAGCATGAGCTTTTGAAACCTCAAAGGCTACCCTTAGTGACCTCCACCCCCAACAAGGCCACACCTTGGAATGTTTTCCAATCGTGCCACTTTCTAGGTACCAAATATATGGGCCTATGGGGGCCATTCGTATTCAAAACATCACAGTCATAAATAAAAATTGGCTAAATAACTTTCATGGAAAGCAAGTATGACTGGTTGGTATGCAGTGGAATGCCTAGAGTATCACAAAGTCTCTCACTACTGAGTGTGATCAGTGAACCATGCTGTATGCAAAGGTTGAGAGTGACATTTAAATTACTTCAATATAAGGGCACATTTGTCTAGAATGAAATTATCCGCAGTAAAATGTTAAAAGATTATTTTTATTTTGGTAAAGCCATCCTTGGTTTTTTCATTTAATTACACATGGCACATGGTACTTGTTTATTTATTTGTGTGTGTGTGTGTGTGTGTATGTGTGTGTGTGTAAGTCGGAGGACAACTGTACGCGTTAGCTCTCCTACTGTATGGGTCCAGGTGTACTCAGGTAGTCAGGCTTGGTGGCAAGTGGCTTTTCCAGCTGAGTCATCTCTCTGACTTATTTTAAAAGCTTTTTAAATCAGGAAGCTGGTTTTCAATATCACAAACATTTCACAGAGGATTTGATTGCACCAGTCTATGTGTATTGTAGGCTCAACTTTTAGCTAAAAAAATTACTGGTGTGGTGTTAAAGGTTAGCACCTGTAAAAATATCTTGAAATAAAGATAAAATTTAAAAATTTCTGGAAGTAATTACAAAGAGAAAAATTTTTCCAACTTTTAAAAATCAATTTATGATCATTAGTATGAAGCTAAGATACATCCAAGCCTGGGGTGGGGGGGTGAAAGGAAAAATTACTAATACTGATTTTTGTATTTATTTAAAGTTTGATATTATGTTTCACGGACTTTAGCATTGATTTAAGAAATTAAATTAAAATCTCATTCATAATACTTATTTTGTTTTAAAGTACCCATTTATGGTTTTTTTTGGTTTTGTTTTACTTAAGGCAAATACCTCACCCATTTAATTATAGAGAGTACCAGAACACTTTCATCAATCACTCAAAGTAAAATAGACAGGAGAAAAATAAGGGCTCTTTTAAAAGAAATTTGCTTTGTTTTGTTTTTTGAGACAGGGTTTCTCTGTGTAGGCCTGGCTGTCCTGGAACTCTCTCTGTAGACCAAGCTGGCCTCTAACCTCCCCAGTGCTAGGATTAAAGGTGTGTGCCACCACCACCTGGCTCTTCTTTTTAAACAATTTTGTTTGTGTATACATGTGTGCCTGAGTGAGTTTATGCAATTACATATGTTTGTGCAGATACCTACTGAAGCCACAATATTGGGATAAGGATAAGTGTATTATTGACAGGAGCACAGTTTTGCAAGGACATTAGTACTTCAGACCTTGCGAATGGCAAGGCCTTTCGCTGGAGCTGGTGGAGCATGGAAGTTGACACAGTGTATAAAAAGTATCAATTGCTGCTTCCTCCTTCTGGATGTTGACAATGTATCAATGTGGTTGGATGTATCAACCACAGCTTCCTCCTCCAGCATGACAGCCGCCTGAGTAGGCTTCCTTACAGAGACCTTCTGAGGAAATTAGTTAACCCTCTGCCTCCTCCTTCATGCTGTCTACAAATGAATACTCTGGGCTGCCGCTGGTGCCTCACCACGAGAGCACGTGGCACACTTAATACCACCTTTTCTGTATATGTATCTCCTGTTTCTTCTTTCTCCTATCAGCTCAGTCCTGTCAATGACAAAGTCGTGGTATCAGAGGGCATTTGTTACCCTGGAACTGAAGTTACCACCAGATGTGGGTGCTGTGAACTGAACCTAGGTCCATTGTGAAAGCAATAGGTATTCTTAATCATGTATCCATTTCTCTAGCCTGAATAAAGGCTCTCTCAAGCACTCTTTGGACAATATTTGAAGGATACAAAGAAGATAAATTAAAATGATGACCAGATCAAATATTGTCTAAAAGTATCTGATCACTCAGGAAGGCATATATTCTTATCTATATTTTATAGATAAAAAATGAGACAAAGTGGTCAAAAACTTGCTTCTGATACACAAATAGTACATCACACATTGATACTTAGATAAGTCTTTTATTAAAGTCTCCAAATATACTAGACCCTTCCTCAGGAATTAGATATTTGACCCACTCTCTGAAAGAAGTGTATGGATTCACCAAAAAGAGAAAAAGGAACAGGATATTCTGAGCAATGAGAAAAACTGATTAATACCTGGAACTGAAATCTGTAGTTTTACCCTAAAGTAAAAATTAAAATTTTAGGACTACTTAAAAAAAGCAACATAAATGTCTGTGGGAGAAACAATAGTTCTATACTTAAAAATTATGGTTTTTTCCTGCATAGATGTATGTGCATCATGTGACTCTGAAACTTGCACATAACCTCAGTTCCACAGAGGGCATTGGATCCCCCAGAACTACAGTTGTGAGCTGTTGCCAGGTGGGTGCTGGAAACCTGAATCCTGGTCCCCTGGAAGAGTGGCAAGTGTTCTTAACTTTTAAGCCATAAATTTGCCTGTGGTAAGGAATTTTCAGTATGGTCAGTTGAAGATTGTTGTATCTTTGCTTTCTGGCTTTTGCTTTAGCACAGTTGGCCTTGCTGGTGTGGGTCTGGAACTGTGGAGGTGCTGTGGGGATCCAGGTAAGAGGTGGCTGGAAACAGGTTACGATGCCTCCAGTGGCATTATATTTCCATGGTTTGTATTCACATTGCTAGTTTTTGCCTCTCCAGGGTAAGAATAACTTCTAATGACGCTCTAGTGGTATACTGTGTCAGTTTGCTTGCTGTTGTGGTGTTTATTTCTTTATTAATTTGGTTTTATTTTTCTTTATTTTTTTGAGGAACAAACTGTAGATGAGGCTAGCGTTGAACCCAGAGATCTACCTGCCTCTGCCTCCTGAGTGCAGGGATTAAAGGCATGGGCCACTACACCTGCCTCTGTTATGTTATGATTAGCCCCTGGATAGCAAGGATAGCTTGAAAGTGGGTTGAATAGAGACAGCCTTTGCAGTGTATGGAGCCAGAAACTAGTCTGCAGAAAATTCTTTCAGTCATCAGACAAGTAAAGTTGTAAATAGTAGATTACTTTTTCACTAGTATGTAAGGAAATTAAAAATTTGTTACTATCAAGAGTACCTGCTCATACAGCATACATGTTGATGTATATCTCACATGGTTTTGGTTTTTATAGGAATTAGGCAAAATAGAGTTTCTCAAGATTCTTACTCTTATTTCACTTTTCTCTTTAGTTTTGTGTGTCTGTGTGTGACATGTGAGTGCACATGTGTCCATGCATCAGTTGCATGGGTGTGGAGGCCAGTGGCTGACAATGACGACTTCTTTGATTAGTCTCCTCTCTGTATAGATATTGAGACAAGGTCTCTCCTTTGAGCCCAGACATTGCTTCTTTAGCTAGTCTAGCAAGTCAATTCGACCCTAGAATGTCCTGAGCCTTCCTCCCTCATTGGGGTTATAGATGGGCTTCCAGGCTCGCTCAGCATTTATGGGTGTACTGGGGATTCAAACCGGTTCTCATGTGTGCAAGGTGGTGCTTTATACATTGGATCAGCCCCCAGCCCCAGCATCCCTGTTACATATTCATAGTTTTAGAAAATCTTTTTGTTTGTTTGTTTTTTCTTTGTGAAAGGGTCTAATTCTACACACAAACTGTTTCTGCACTCAAGACAATCCTCCTGCCTCAAACTCTCAACTTTTGACATTATAGGCATGAGGCATGACTCCTAGCCTAATACTGTCTTATTTATAAATTATTTTCATGAAAGACATTATTTATATTGGGTGGATTTTCAGATAGAAAGGATACACTGAAGACCCTCAAAATCTTTTTGACAGATAGCACCAAAAAACTATTCTTTGATATATATAAATCAAAGAACAGATTATAACTTTCCCTTTTATTTTGAAGTGCTGTAAAGAACAGTTGAAGTTATGTCTTATAGAGAACTGTCAGAAGTTATGGCAATAAGACATGATTCAAATAATTAAAAATTCAATGCAAATGCTAGAGCTAGCTATTGAATTCAGTTAATAGTTGCATGAAATGTGAAGGAAAGATGTTTTCAAATGGAAACAATAGTGATTTATGGAGAGTTAATTGAAATAATGGGAAACACACACACATACACACGCATATATGTATACACACACACATATATCTCTACATACATACACAAAATGAAAGACTCAGCAAATAAGCAGATACCAAATACTGCTCTTACAGTGTAGATTCGTCAGACATGAGCAATTATTTGGCCATTATTGTGCTTTGCTGCTGTGATTAAAAGGCTTATGAGTCATTTTCAATTTTGTCACCAGTGAAAAACTAGCCTCCAGCTTTATTTAAGAATGTGGAGCATGGATGGGGGTCTGGTAGCACACCCCTTTAATCCCAGCACTGGAGAGGCAGAGGCGGGTGATCATTGTGAATTGGAGGCCAGTCTGGTCCACATAGAGAGTTCCAGGACATCCAGGGCTGCATAATCACTGTCTCAAACAAACAAATGGACAAACAAACAAACCCAACAACAGCAACAAAAGAATGTGGAACAAAGTTTGGACAATATTAACCTGTGGTTGAAAACATTTGTGGAGAGTTATATGACAATAGCAGCTATGAGATGTGTGGGGTGGGGAAGGCTCCCAGCAACCCTTAAGGATGCTAATAAGCATGCAAGATGCACACCACATGCGGCTCAGTCCTTCAGTCTACTGAGGGACAAAACCCCACCTTCACAGCTCTTAACCACGATGGTCTTTAACAACTTCCTTTGCTTTTCAGGTTTCCCTCACATGGGGTGTGTTAAGTATGCATGTCAAGATGTTTGTTTTTTTTCTGTTTTTTTTTTTTTAATGAAGTATAGTGCAAGGAACTACCCGTTCGTTATAAAGCCATTCAAGTCATGAAGCACAAAGGTCAAGTCCATTTGTATATTTTAAGATTCAAAATTTTATTTTTAAAAGGTTTTGAAGAAAAACTCAAGTACAAAACCAAAAGAAACCACAAAACAAAACCGCAACAATAAAAAAAAACTTATTCTAAAAGTTGATAAAGACCTGAAATGTACTTGGATTGCAACTGAGAAAGACGCTTGGAACACTGCAGCAAGTCACTTAGGAAATTGAAATTGCTATTTGCATTATTACATGAAGGGAGCCTTCTTTTATGTCTTTAAAAATATTTATAAAGAAACTAAGAAAAACTTATAGAAAGTGTAACATGGAACAAAAAAATATAAAAAATGACATTGCAGAAATCACTCCAACATTGAGAGTAAATTGGAAAAACCAAAGATTTCAAATCAGAATAAAAGCAGAGCTCGACTAGATAGAAAGCATTTCACAGAGACCCGAGGAGGAGGCTCTCTGGCTGGGTGATAATCCAGGTAATGAGAACAGGGGATCATACATGCACATTGGAAAGGATTGACCATTCTGTGTCATTTATATAACCCAGCAGAGCAAAAATAATAGAATCTCATGTTACTGCAACAAGAACATTAAGGATGGACAGTAACTGTCACAGATTTAAATATAGTTTCTGATGAATTATTGTACAAAATGCTAAAGCCCTGAATTTAAAAAAAGCCCTAGCATGTGTATAAGTGTTTGCGTGTATAAGTGTGTGTAAGTATGCTTGAAGGGTGTGTGTGTGTGTCTGTCTGTCTGTCTGTGTGTATATATACACGTTTGGAGATCAGAGGATAAATCTGTGAAGCTGTTTTTTTTCCTTTCACCTTTACATGTGGTCCAGGAATCAAACTTAGGCCAAGACCAGAAATTTTGTAGTACAGATACAAGACCCCAGAAGTACTCTCCCCACATTTGACACCTATCCTAAACACTTATCCATTATTAATGCAAGGTTGAAACATGAAAGAAAAGAATGCTTCTTTTCTTTCTAGGAGATATTAAAACTCGTTGTCAAATCAAGAGGTCATCGAAAATGTACAGGCTGAGGGATGAGGAATTAGCAAAAACAAATTTTGCTTGAAAATGCCACAATTAAACCTAGTACTGTGCATATACTAAGTTTATAAAAGACAGTTAAGAAAGAATTTGAGCTGGGGGCTTCAGCAGTGCCCAGCCCTGAGCCCCGACCACAGAAAAAGAGGCAGGCGGAACTCTTGATGGCTGATATTTGATATCTGTTTGATAACTAGCAACTAAAAACCCCAAACAAAGACCATGAAACAGCTATCTGAAGACTTTATAAAGAGTAAAGCAGGTAGATGGGGGACACTGGAGAGCCCTTCAGGGGTGAGTTTCTCATTTCCCCCTTTTTTACTCACGGTCTTAAGCCAAAGGCTCCTGATAGCACCACACATTGGTGCTGCAATCAGTTACAATTCTGAGATTCTAATTTCTGTCCAGAAGGCCGGAAAAAGGAATGCTTACAGGCCAGACTGCATGGGGTAATTTTTTTTCTTGGCTAATCAAAGGCAGACAGCTGAGGTGTGTCTGTGTTCTCTCTTGTTCTCTGTTCAGAGGAGCTGAGAAACAGGGATGCATGAGCTCTTAGAGAGTTCATAGTTCTGAAAACCATTCTTTTATCTCTTGCTGTTCCTTTGTGGGTGGCCCCAACTGTGGGAACCAGTGGCAGTTAAGAGTGGAAGAGGGATCCTACCTTTCTATCCAGAAGATTAGGCGAAGGACCCCTGGGGACTGCAAGGTGTCAGGGAAAAATCTTGGAAGATAAAGGCTTGAAGATGATCCTCCAGTTCTGTCGGTAAGCCAGTATAATACTTGCTCTCACTTTTGAGCTGCACATGTGTGGAGCAGACCCAAAGCTACATAGCAACGGCTTTGACGGCTGACTATAAATCTCTAAAGTCAGACTAAACGTTAGGTGGTAACCCAGACAAACACAACAGCGCAGCCAGACAAAACAGAACAGAGCAGACACCCTCCCCCAACCCTGAACGACTACCTACAGGAAAGATGAGATCAATGTTCTGATACATACTAATGGACCAAGCTATGAGGAATTAGCCAACCCATGAGCTTTGAGGCCATAGTCTAGATTGCCAACCCCATCTAAACCTCTGAATCTAAATTAATGTCAGAGTTTGCCCCCAAACCACGCTTTGCTTTATAATTCACTGGAAAGATTGACAGAAATCATGCTGAAAGAAGTGGTTATGGTTGATTATGGGGACGGAATACAAATTGTAACCAGTAGAACAAAGATGTGCACAGAGCAGAGTCTGGGAGAGTTCTAAGTGAAGCTTTTATTAGGATTTTTTAGGTCTTATCCTTTGCCTATCAGTGTTGGACAATTTCCGTTAAGTGTGGAAATTTGGGAAGCTCCCTGGAGTGTTGGTGTCTAGACATTGAACTATCATTCTTTATAGTGTGTGTGTGTGTGTGTGTGTGTGTGTGTGAGTGTGTGTGTGTGTAAGCGTGAGTGTGCGCATGTGTGTGTGTGGGAGTTTGAGGTTTAATATATGCATATGCATGTAAGTATGACGTGCGTATAGAGTTCAGAGGACAATTTTTGGAGTCAGTTCTCTCTTTCCATCGTGATATCCGAGAATCAAAGGATGTCAGGTTTATGCAGTATCTTAGTTGGAGTTCCTATTTCTGTGTGATAAAGCACCATGACCAATAGTAATTGGGGTGGAGAAAACTGTATATTTCAGCCTACACTCAGGAAAGTTAGGGCAGGAACTGATAGAGAGACCATGGAGAATGCTGCTTCCTGGCTTGCTCCTCCTAATTTGCTCAGCCTGCTCTTTTATACATCCTGGGGTCACCTGCCTAAGCCTGGCACCACCTATGTCAATCACTAATTGAGAAAATGTCCCACAGGCTTGCCTACAGGCCAGGCTTTTCTCCACTGGGTTCCCTCTCCTCAGATAACTCTAACTTGGGTCAAATTGACAAAAAGTTCCAACCATTATGTGCTTTAAACACTTTTACTCAGAAAATCATATCCCTCCCTGCTGGGGACAGCGTACAATGACAGGGACTGCCTGCAGTAGGCCGTGATGGAGACGTCTCAGAAGCTCGTGGCAGCTCCTTGTAAAAAAGGATGTTGTCTGGGACCCTGAGTAGCAGGAGACACATCCCTCCAGGGGATCTGCCGTCTGAAATAAGGGACTGCCTGCAGTAGGCCAGGATGGCGACATCTCAGTAGCCTGTGGCAGCTCTTTGTAAAAAACAGTTATTCCCATTTCTCCTAACCTTAGCCCTGGACAACAGCTGTATAGATTTCATTTGTGTGTGGCTGTTTTTCAGTTGGCCTTGGTGGGCATAATTATTCTATTATATCTGACTTTCTTACTTCTTTCTCCTTCTGCTGTTGAATTCTGTGAAACTAGATGTTTCTTAACGTAATGATTCTTAAACAATTAAAAATTGAGGCATAGGGCACAGCACAGCACAGTCCTAATGGCTCAGGTGCACGCTGTGTATTCTCATCTTGGAAACAATGCAATAACTGCACAATGGTAGTTCCAGATTAATGCTTGACTTGCAAAGAAAGTTTGAAGAAATCATTAGAAAATGAAATAAAGCCAACATTAGGACCCCAAGAAAGGAAAAAAAAACTATTGAAGTTATGAGAAGTTTTGCACATTTAAGAGTGGTTCCTGGATAAGCAAGTATAGAATATGTACAATCTTATACTAGTAAAACTAAGTCAAAACACTGGAACTCTAAAGAGAGTCAATGTGTGCAATGTGCAGAAGCAGAACTACTAAGATAAGGGTTAATTTGATTTTTTCTGACCACTACCTGGCAGCTTTGCCCATGTCATTTATCATTAGAGCTTCACGGGAAAATGCGAGTAGCTAACCTCAGAGCTCTGAGCTCTGAAGTATAATTAGTCAAAAGTTAAAGTTTAAATAATGATAAGATTTCAATTATTATTATTTTGGTTACAGGCCTGGGAATAGGGAAGCTTGAGACTTTGGGGAACAATTTTAATTCTTGGTTCTTTGTGGGATGTGGTTATTCTTTTGAATTTGATTTGGCAATGATTATACAATGAGTTTTTTGCCTGCTTTTGGAGTATCAATAAAAGACTGGGGCAAGAGAAAGGCAAGAGAGCAAGTGAGAGAGATGTGAAAAATGAGTGAAGAGAGAATGTGAAGAGTGAGTGAAGAGAGAATGTGAGGTGTGTATGGAGCATGTGTGTGTGTGTGTGTGTGTGTGTGTGTGTGTGTGTGTGTGAGTGAGTGAAAGGAGAGTGCATGTGGTGTGTGAGATGTGTATGGAGATTGTGTGTGTGTGAGTGGAAGGGGAACACACACGTGTGTAGGAGTGTGAGAGTCTGAGAAAAGGAGAGAGCAGGGTGCACAAGAGAATGCAGAGGGTGTGCAGCCTCAAACTGTGAGTGATCGAGCGAGAGAGCAGATAGTGAGAGAGAAGAGAAAGAAACTTTAAGCTTTGAAAAATTGCCTGTCAGTTTGTACCCAAAAAGTAGTCTGTGTATATTTATTATGTGCCTTTCAGATATCCCTGCTTCCAGTTGAGAACTCTGATCCTGTGTCGAGGCTGGACCCCGACTCCTCCCCCTCCCTTAGGTAGGGTAGCATAAACATATAAGCTGAGTACTTCACCATAAGTAACAAAGACTCTTATCACTAGAGAAACACCAGGATTTTAGGGGTTACGTCTAGAATCTGGGAACAAAAGCTGGATCCTTTTGGAACAAGTCCAAATTATTGCACACGTATAAACAAATCACCAATCACCTGCTAATCTTTCTAGAACAACACAACTCTTTTAAAAACAGATGGCTCCTACAATTCTTGGGCTCTAAGGTACAGTTTTTTTTTTTTTTTTTTTTTTTGCTTTCTTATTCTCTTTCTTTCCAGTAGGTAAACATGAACAACAAGTAAAAATCAAAAACTTCCAGACACCAAGATACAAAAAGAAGGACCAGAAAGAAAGTCTAAAAGTAGCTGTTACAATGCTGTGTGACACACGCCTTTATTCCCAGCACTCAGGAGGCAGAGGGCAGAGCTCTGAGTTCAAGGCCAGCCTGGTCTACACTGTGTGTTCCAGGACAGCCAGGGCTACACAGAGAAACCCTGTCTTGAAAAACAAATGAAAAAAGCTATCTCAGTTACTGTAGTGGTCATCTCGGGTCATTTTCTGACAGTTCTTTTTTAAAAAATTATTTTTTTTATGTGTATGGGTGTTTTGCCTCCATGCATGTGTCTGTGCACCACAGATGTGCCAGGTTCCTTTTGAAGCCAGGGTAGGCCATAAGATCATCTGGAACTGGAGTTACAGTGGTGAGCTGCCAGTTGGGTGCTGGAAACTTAACTTTGGTTCACTCCAGGAACAACTGTTCTTTTTTTTTTTTTTTTTTTTAGAACTGTTTTTTATTAATAACATTTTCTCAGTGTTTGATTTTTTTAATTTTTTTATTGGATGTTTTATTTACATTTCATATGTTGTCCTCTTACCCCATACCCCACCCACCCGGGAACCCCTATCCCCTTACCCCTCCTCCTTCTTCTCTGTGGATGTAACCCCTACCACCACCCCCACTCCCACTTCCCCACCCTCAAAATTCCCACCCCCTGGGGCGTCCAGCCTTCATGAGGTCAAGGATCTCATCTTCCACCTGTGCCCAGCAGGGCCCTCCACTCTTAAGTATTCAGCTGAAGCCTTGGATCCCTCCCTAAGTGCTCCCGGGCTGGTGGTTTAGACCCTGGGAGCTGTGGTTGGTTGGTATTGTTGCTCTCCTCATGGTGCCACAAACCCTTTCAGCTCCTTCAGTCTTCACTCTAACTCCTCCATTGAGAACCCCATTATCAGTTCAATGGCTAGTTGTGAGCATCTGCCTCTGAATATGTCAGACTCTTGAAGGCCTCTGAGGAGACATCCATATCAGGCTCTTATCAGCATGCACTTCCTGACTTCCACAACAGCATCTACCTTTGGTGACTGCACATGGGATGGATACTCAGGTGGAAAGGTCTTCAGATGGCCCCTCCTTCAGTTTCTGTCCCTCACTTTGTCTCCATATTTGCTCCCTTGAGTATTTTGTTGCTCCTTCTAAGAAGGACCAAATCACCCCCACTTGATCTTCCTTCTTTATGAGCTTCATGTGGCCTGTGAGTTGCATCTTGGGCATTTCAAGGTTCTGGGCTACTATCCAATAATCAGTGAGTGAATACCATGTGTGTTCTTTTGTGATTGGCTTACTTCACTCAGGATGATAATTTCTAGTTCCATCCATTTACCTAGGAAACTCTCGAATTCGTTGTTTTTAATAGCTGAGTAATACTCCATTGTGTAAATATACCACATTTTTTTAATCCATTCCTCAGTTGAAGGACATCTGGGTTCTTTCCAGCTCCTGGCTATTATAAATAAGGCTGATATGAACATAGTTGAGCATATGTCCTTGTTATATATTCGAGCATCTTCTGGGTATATACCTAGGAGTGGTATAGCTGGATCCTCAGGTAATGCTATGTCCAATTTTCTGAGGAACGGCCAGACTGATTTCCAAAGTGGTTGCACCATCTTGCAGTCCCACCAACAATGGAGGAGTGTTCCTCTTTCTCCACACCCTTGCCAGCATCTACTATCACCTGAGTTTTTAATCTTAGCCATTCTGACTGGTGTGAGATGGAATCTCAGGGTTGTTTTGATTTGCATTTCCTTGATGACTAAGGATACTGAACATTTCTTTAGGTGCTTCTTGGCCATTCGAGTTTCTTCCATTGAAAATTCTTTGTTAAACTCTATACCCCATTTTTTAATAGGGTTATTTGGTTGTCTGGAGTCTAATTTCTTGAGTTCTTTGTATATATTGCATATTAGCCCTCTATCAGATGTAGGATTGGTAAAGATTTTTTCCCAATTTGTTGGTTGTCGTTTTGTCCTATTGACAGTGTCCTTTGCCTTACAGAAACTTTGCAATTTTATGAAGTCCCAATTGTCAATTCTTGATCTTAGAGCATATGCCATTGGAGTTCTGTTCAGGAACTTTTCCCCTGTGCCCAAGTATTCGAGGCTTTTCCCCACCTTCTCTTCTATTAGTTTCAGTGTATCTGGTTTTATGTGGAGGTCCTTTATCCACTTAGACTTGAGCTTTGTACAAGGAGATAAGAATGGATCAATTTTCATTCTTCTACATGTTGTCCTCCAGTTGAACCAGCACTATTTTTTGTAAATACTGTCCTTTTTCCACTGGACAGTTTTAGCTCCTTTGTCAAAGATCAAGTGGCCATAGGAGTGTGGGTTCATTTCTGGGTCTTCAATTCTATTCCATTGATCTTCCTGCCTGTCTCTGTACCAATACCAGGTAGTCTTTATCACTATTGCTCTGTAGTACAGCTTGAGGTCAGGGATGGTGATTCCTCCAGAAGTTCTTTTATTGTTGAGAATAGTTTTTGCTATCCTGTTTTTTTTTGTTATTTCATATAAATTTGAGAATTTCCTTTTCTAACTCTGTGAAGAATTGAGTTGGGATTTTAATGGAGATTGCATTGAATCTGTAGATTGCTTTTGGCAAGATGGCCATTTTTATTATATTAATCCTGCCAATCCATGAGCATGGGAGATCTTTCCATCTTCTGAGATCTTCTTCGATTTCTTTCTTCAGAGACTTGGAGTTCTTGTCATACAGGTCTTTCACTTGCTTAGTTAGATTCACACCAAAGTATTTTATATTATTTGCAACTATTGTGAAGGGTGTCATTTCCCTAATTTCTTTTTCAGTCTGTTTATCTTTCATGTAGAGGAAGGCTACTGATTTGTTTGAGTTGATTTTATAACCAGCCACTTTGCTGAAGCTGTTTATCAGGTTTAGGAGTTCTCTGGTGGAAGTTTGCCGGTCACTTAACTATACTATCATATCATCTGCAAATAGCGATATTTTGACTTCTTCCTTTCCTATTTGTATCCCTTTGACTTCTTTTTGTTGTCTAATTGCTCTGGCTAGGAATTCCAGTACTATATTGAATAGGTAGGGGGAGAGTGGGCAGCCTTGTCTAGTCCCTGATCTTAGTGGGATTGCTTCAAGTTTCTCTCCATTTAGCTTGATGTTGGCTACTGGTTTGCTGTAAATTGGTTTTACTATGTTTAGGTAGGGGCCTTGAATTCCTGATCTTTCCAAGACTTTTATCATGAAGGGATGTTGAATTTTGTCATCTCAGCATCTAGTGAGATGATCATGTGGTTTTTTTCTTTGAGTTTGTTTATATAGTGGATTACATTGATGGATTTCCTAATATTGAACCATCCCTGCATTCCTGGGATAAAACCTACTTGATCATGATGGATGATTGTTTTGATGTGTTCTTGGATTCGGTTTGCTAGAATTTTATTGAGTATTTTTGCATCGATGTTCATAAGGGAGATTGGTCTGAAGTTCTCTATCTTTGTCGTGTCTTCGTGGGGTTTGGGTATGAGTGTAATTGTAGGATTCGGTTTGCTAGAATTTTATTGAGTATTTTTGCATCGATGTTCATAAGGGAGATTGGTCTGAAGTTCTCTATCTTTGTGTCTTCGTGGGGTTTGGGTATGAGTGTAATTGTAGCTTCATAGAACGAATTGGGTAGTGTTCCTTCTGTTTCTATTTTGTGGAATAGTTTGAAGAGAATTGGTATTAGGTCTTCCTTGAATGTCTGATAGAATTCAGCACTAAAACCATCTGGTCCTGGGCTTTTTTTAGTGGGAAGACTTTTAATGACTGCTGCTATTTCCTTAGGGGTTATGGGACTATTTAGATGGTTTATCTGCTCCTGGTTTAGCTTCGGTACCTGGTATCTGTCTAGGAAATTGTCCATTTCATCCAGGTTTTCCAGTTTTGTTGAGTATAGGCCTTTGTAGTAGGAACTGATGATTTTTTGAATTTCTTCAGTTTCTGTTGTTATGTCTCCCTTTTCAGTTCTGATTTTATTAATTTGGATACTGTCTCTGTGCCCTCTGGTTAATCTGGCTAACGGTTTATCTATCTTGTTGATTTTCTCAAAGAACCAGCTCCTGGTTTTATTGATATTTTGTATTGTTCTTTCTGTTTCTATTTGGTTGATTTCAGCCCTGAGTTTGATTATTTCCTGCCTTCTACTCCTCCTGGGTGTGTTTGCTTCTTTTTGTTCTAGAGCTTTTAGTTGTGCAGTCAACTTGTTAGTGTGTGCTCTTTCCAGTTTCTTTTTGTAGGCACTTAGAGCTATGAGTTTTCCTCTTAGCACTGCCTTCATGGAGTCCCACAAGTTTTGGTATGATGTGTCCTCATTTTCATTGAATTCTAAAAAGTCTTTAATTTCTTTCTTTATTTCTTCCTTGACCAAGTCATCATTGAGTAGAGAGTTGTTCGTGTGCATGTGGGTTTTCCATTGATTTTGTCATTATTAAAGACCAGTCTTAGTCCGTGGTGATCTGATACGATGCAAGGGATTATTTCAATCTTTTTGTATCTGTAGAGGCCTGTTTTGTGACCGATTATATGGTCTATTTTGGAGAAGGTACCATGAGGTGCTGAGAAAAAGGTATATTCTTTTATTTTAGGATGAAATGTTCTATAGATGTCTGTTAAGTCCATTTGGTTCATAGCTTCTGTTAATGTCAAAGTATCTCGGCTTAGTTTCTGTTTCCATGATCTGTCCATTGCTGAGAGTGGGGTGTTGAAATCCCCAACTATTATTGTGTGAGGTGTAATGTGTGTTTTGAGCTTTTGTAAAGTTTCTTTTATGTATGTAGGTGCCCTTGCATTTGGAGCATAGATGTTCAGAATTGAGAGTTCACCTTGGTAGATTTTTCCTTTGATGAGTATGAAGTGTCCTTCCTTATCTTTTTTGATTAATTTTGGATGAAAGTTGATTTTATTTGATATTAGAATGGCTACTCCAGCTTGTTTCTTGGGACCATTGGCTTGGAAAATTGTTTTCCACCCTTTTATTCTGAGGTAGTGTCTGTCTTTGTCACTGAGGTGCATTTCTTGTATGCAGCAAAATTCTGGGTCTTGTTTGTGTATCCAGTCTGATAGTCTGCATCTTTTTATTGGGGAATTGAGACCATTGATGTTAAGAGATATTAAGGAAAAAATGATTGTGGCTTCCTGTTATTTTTGTTATTAGAGGTAGAGTTATGTTTGTATAGTTATCTTCTTTTGGGGTTGTTGGAAGATTACTTCCTTGCTTTTTCTAGGTGGTAGTTTTCCTCCTTGTGTTGGCATTTTCCATCAATTATCCTTTGAAGTGCTGGGTTTGTGGGAAGATATTGTGCTAATTTGGTTTTGTCATGGAATATCTTAGTTTCACCATCTATAGTGATTGAGAGTTTTGCTGGGTATAGTAATCTGGGCTGGCAATTGTGTTCTCTTAGGATCTGTATGATGTCAGTCCAGGCTCTTCTGGCTTTTATAGTCTCTGGTGAGAAGTCTGGTGTAATTCTTATAGGTCTGCCTTTATATGTTACTTGACCTTTTTCCCTTACTGCTTTTAGTATTTTTTCTTTGTTTTGTGCATCTGATGTTTTGATTATTATGTGACGGGAGGTATTTCTTTTCTGGTCTAGTCTATTTGGTGTTTCAGTAGGCTTCTTGTTTGTTTATGGGCATCTTGTTCTTTAGGTTAGGGAAGTTTTCCTCAATAATTTTGTTGAAGATATTTACTGTCCCTTTAAGTTGGGAATCTTCATTCTCATCTATACCTATTATCCTTAGGTTTGGTCTTCTCATTGTGTCCTGGATTTCCTGGATGTTTTGAGTTAGGATTTTTTTGCATTTTGCATTTTCTTTGACAACTGTGTCAATATTTTCCACCGTATCTTCTGCATTTGAGATTCTCTCTTCTATCTCTTGTTGGTGATGCTTGGGTCTATGACTCCTGATCTCTTTCTTAGGTTTTCTATCTCCATGGTTGTCTCCCTTTGAGCTTTCTTTATTGTTTCTATTTCCATTTTCAGATCCTGAATGTTTTTGTTTAATTCCTTCTTTGTGTTTTCTTGCATTTCTTTAAGGGTTTTCTGTGATTCCTCTTTAAGGGCTTCTAACTGTTTACTTGTACTCTCCTGTATTTCTCTAAGGGAGTTACTTAATTCCTTCTTATAATCCTCTATCATCATCATGAGAAGTGATATTAATTCTGAATCCTGCTTTTCAGGTGTGATGGGGTGTTCAGGGCTTGCTATATTGGGAGAACTGGGTACTGATGATGCCAAGAAACTTTGGTTTCTGTTGCTTATGTTCTTGTGCTTGCCTTTCACCATCTGGTTAATTCTAGTGGTACCTGCCGTCACTGTGTAAGACTGGAGTCTGTATTTCCAGTTATCTTGCTTGTTGCAGAGCTCCTCAGAGTCCAGATGTCTCTGTGGTCTTATGATCCTAATCTCCTGGGAGGAAGAACTCCTGGGACTCAGGCCACTTCTTAGATCTGGAAATCCTTTTGCTTTGGGTGCAGTGGATCCTCTAGGATGGCTCAGGATACAATGTCTCCCAAGTGCAAACCACCTTGGTGTCTGCTGCTCTGAGTGCAGTGGCTCCTCTAGGATGACTCAGGATTCAGTATCTCCACAGGAGCAGACCAATTCTGTGTCTGCCCAGCCCAAAGGACCAGGCAGGGGAGGAAGGGAAGTGGAATTCCGGAGGGGTGGGGTTTGGGTAGCTGCTGTGTCCTGAATGTCCCTGGCTCCCAGATATATCTCTGGGGCTTAGGGAGTGAGATGGAGTTCTTACAGGCTGCTCTGAGTGCAGTGGCTCCTCTAGGATGACTCAGGAGTCAGTATCTCCACAGGACAGTAGCAGACCCAACTCTGTGTCTGCCCCAGCCCAAAAGCAGGAACAACTGTTCTTAACCTCTGACCTTTGAGCCTCCTTTCCAGCTCTTTTTTTTTTTTTTTTTTTTTTTTTTTGAGAAAGGATCTTAGTAGCTCAGGCTGGCTCAAAACTCTCTGTACCCTACATTGGTCTTGAATTTGTGGCAGTTTGCCTTTCTGAGCCTTTCTAGTGTTGAGATTTATAGATGTGAACTGCCACACTTAGCTGCTGCATCAGAACCATCACTATCACCATCACCATCTTTAGCACCAGCACCAGCACCAGCACCACCAACAACAGCATCATATTTTGCATTGTTCAGTATCAAATTCAAGATTACTGCATGGTAAGTGCTCTATCATCTTTAGCTCCATCCTCAGCTAACACACGCACACACACACACACACACACACACGAAAGAGAGAGATACAGAGACAGTATATATACATATGTGTGTACACATGTGTATATATTACTTAGCAAACAAAGTAATGTGTGTTATTGTAATATTTTCACAAATATATATATTTAAAGACAGGATTTCTCTGTGTAGCCCTGGCTATCCTGGCTGGCCTTAAACTCAGAGATTACCTACCTGCCTCTGCCTTCTGAGTGCTGAGATTAAAGGCATTTGCCACCACTGCCCAGCTAATTTGTTATTTATCTCTCTCCCTACTGCCTTCCCAGTTCTGTGCAAGTTTCTACAAGCAGCCCCTCCTTTGCTTCATGTTACATGTATTTTATTACCTTCTCTTACCTGCTATCCAGGGAGGACAGAGAAGGGTATCTGATGCCAGGAACTGGAATTACAGATAGTTGTTGGCTGCCATGTGGGTGCTGAGTATTGATCCTGATCCTCTGGAAGAGCAGCCAATTCTCTTAACCACCGAGCCATCTCTCCAGCCTCTTGTACATTTGATTCTGAATGCTTCTTGAGTTTGTATGTTCACTTATTTCTCTAGGCTTGGGAATTTTCTGCTATAATTTTATAACTAAATTGCTTGTGCTCTTAATGTTTGCCTCAGCTTCTTTTTCCAATATTGTAGACTCCTTAGGTTTTGTCTCTTGACCAAGTTCTTGGGTTTGATTATGCTTAATTATTCTGGTTTTTATATATGCACTATTACCTCAATCTTGTCCTTCATTCACAATATCCATTCTTGAAGAAGAAATTTATGGTTTCTTTGGAGACTCAATTGTGTCGTGTGATTTTTTTTTTTTCTGGAAACTGTCTTATGAGAGGATGTTTTTGCTGAAGCCAACACGTAGGAGGATGTTTTGCTAAGAACAGACACGTGGTGCTTTTCTGGAGGCAGCCTGGGAAAAGGGCATGCAATGTGTTGCTAGAGCAGATGCTTAAGAGAGCATGAGATGTCTGAAAAGTATATAAATATAGCACAATACAGTGAACGATGTTGGATGGCATTGGTTCACCTTGCCATTCTTTGCTGGTTATCATTGGGCTTTACTGACACTGGTCTTCGCTGGCGATGATGGTGGGTAGTATTGGTATGCCATTATTAGTTGGTCATCATTTGTTGTGACTTCATAGAGAGGAACGCACCAAAAAACTTATGGTAATGTTCTGGTGGCTTCTTGCTGCTTCCACAGACTCTGGCCAGTTGGCAGAGCCTTGCTGTTTCTTCTAGATCTACCTGGATCTGCTGTTGCTGGTTCATGAAGTGGACTGAGCTACCGCTGCTGATTCGTGTGAACTGAACAGCTGCTATCCTGACAAGGCAGACTGGATGTGCTCCAAAGAACTATTTCTAATCAGGTCTACATCCTCCTTTGCTCTATTAACCGTTCCTTTCCACAACCTCTGGTTGGCAGTGAACTCCAAGGGAGCTTAAAGCATTTAAGAACCCTTATTAAGTGTAGGTTTTGAAAAATCTAAGCCTACACATTCCTTTTCATCATCTTGTCTATTGTGACACTATCAGTTGTGTTATTTTTACTGGCTCTTGTATTTGTATCATGTCTGTCGTTCTTTTACAGAGTCTGAAGATTTCCTCTGTGATTTTGAATCTCACCTCCACATTTATTCATTCATGCTGCTTAACTTTCTTAGCTAGGCTCTCAGTTGATTTACTTATTCATTTGCTTGTTGAGTTTTCTATGTGGTCACTGATCCTTTTAAAAAGCAGGATTTGATTTTTTTTTCTGGAATTTCAGCTCATTAGCTTTAGTCCCTAGTGCTGTCGAGCGTTGTGTTGGTGTGGGTGTGACGGCAGCTTGTTCTCTGATGGTGTGTCTTTGTTGACACTAAAAACTAGAGAAAGACCTTAACAGAAGAATAATTACAAGTCCATACCATTGTGAGAGTTCTCTATATTTGAAGCCAAATAGCATACCATATTCTGCAATATATAAAAAGGGTAATAGATAAACAATACACACACACACACACACATTTTTTCCCATCAATGTATTAAGAGAGTGAAGAAATGAGCCATTAAGTTGAAAAACCACTGAAAACATATAAGCAACATAAGACTTATTTCCTCAGTGTGTAATGCACTAACACAAACTAAGAAAAATATCAACACACTATACAAATGGGAAAACACAGAAGGGCGAAGTAACCTTCCTATGTGGTTGATTGGCTTTTCATTACAAAGAAATGCAAGACATAACATTTCTTTGGTTGGTGTAATATGCCATTGGTGAATATTGAAATATCTGAAACGATCAAGTGTTGCTGAGGGCAGGCCACTGTGTTATGAGTTGTACGTTTACACTGCACATAACATTTTTTAGTCTTTTGGAAACAAACTTATTTTGATTTCATTTACACAAAACCAAAAACCAAAGAGTAAGCTATACTTTAACTACACAAAGCAATGGCTTTTATAATACTTCCATACCATCATGACTCAGCCTGTATCAAATTAGTGTTGCTTTTAGATTGCATTATGTTATAATGCTTGATTTTCAAAATTATTGCTTGAACTGCCGGCTTAAGCCTCATAAAAACTATTAAATTTTGTCTTGGAATTAGAATGAAATTTTAAACAATATTGGGAAGTGCCTAAATATGCTTATGTCACTTTGTAATAAGTATTTATCATTAGTGAATTATGATTTTAAAAATTCTAATCAACTCTGAAAAATGTTGAGGCTATCTCGCATCCCATAGTATAAAATGCTTAGCCAAGATTTAAAAATAAACACAACATATTTATCTCATTTAGTATGTAAATTTTGTCTTTTAATAACTGCTTAGTACATATTTTAAAATGAAATTTCTTTATGGCTTACTATCAG
This sequence comes from Grammomys surdaster, assembly GCF_004785775.1. Classification (NCBI taxonomy): domain Eukaryota; kingdom Metazoa; phylum Chordata; class Mammalia; order Rodentia; family Muridae; genus Grammomys; species Grammomys surdaster. Next base: position 9,917,634 of record NW_021604594.1, read on the forward strand.
TGATTTGTATATCTATTCTACATACCTATATATTCAAAGTTGCATTAAAGTACAGAGAGATCACAAGCAGAAAAAGTTTAAAAAGCCCTATTCTAGAGTATGCTTAAGTGTACGAACACAAATAATCCTTTACAACAGAACTGATAACAGTCTAAATCAAGAAATAGTTTATATATTCATTAACAGTATAAGATGTTACGGTACAATCGTGGAATATGATAATCAGCAATGGAAGCCAATAAACTAGAGCCATATCAGCACAGGTTCAGCAAGACTTCCAAGACATGCTAAACAAACTTATTTTGCTTACATTTACATAACAAACTTATTTTGCTTACATTTACATAAAAGTAAAAACCAGAGATTAAGCTATATCATTTAAGGCTGAATTATTAGGCAGTGAAACTACAAAGAAAAATATGTCTAAGTGGGCTGAAGAGATGGCTCAATGGTTTAGAACACTGGCTGCTCTTCCAGAGGACTCAAGTTCAAGTCCAAGGACACACAATGTGGCTTACAACTGAAGTGGAAAATTTTGGTTTCTTTAACAGCTCGAGGAGCTGCCTTGTGAGAGGGCATGTGATGTTTTTCTGAAAACAGACACTTAAGAGGGCTTTGCTGGTCTTTGCTGGTCTTCCTTGTTATTCACTTGTAGAGAGAAATTTGCCAAAGAACTTCTCGTGGTATTCCAGCTGATTCTGGCCACTTTGCTGGCTTGTGCTGATCTGGCAAAGCCTTGCTGTTTCTGCAGAATCCTGCCATCCACTACTGATTCATGTTTGGTGTTTGCTGTTGAATTGGACTGCTGGCATGCAGACAACAAAGAGTGGAATTGCCCCAAGAAACTACTTTTCCTATTAACCTTCTTTCCTTCCTACCTCTGGACAGTGGGTTAGAAGGAAGGTTGAAGCATTTAAGAACCCTAAAGTAGGTTTTGAAAAACATCTAAGCCTACACACAACTGTGGGTAATTCCAGTTCTAGGAGATCTGATTCCTTCACACAGACATGCATGTAGACAAAACAACATCTTCCTGTCTCACTTTTTCCCCTTGCTTTTCTAATTCCTAGTGGTTCTTGTTTGTAGGGTCCAAGAATCTGTATTTTTTGATTAATTAATTTTTAAAATAATTTTAAGTTATTCTGAATGGTAGAGCTTTCATGGGACAATTATACCAGTTGTTTATAGTATGTTACAAAATATATAAGCAGAGATAATGTTTGGTATTTCTGTGAGGTCAAGAATACTTAGTGTAGTGCTCAGGCCAGAAGAAGGCATTGTTATTACAAAGGAAAAGATAAACATCAACATTCTTTATGAATTTAAATTAGTAAATTACAAACAAATTATCAACAAGTCATACCAACTATGTACAAAAAAGCATATAGCTAAGCCAGTGAGATTTATTCTTACAGTGCAAGTCTGTTTCAAAAAAAAAAAAGTCCTAAGTAATCCATTAAATTAACAGTAGTGAGGAAAATCATGTAATCAGGTAAAAACACGTAGGAAAATATTGACAAAATAGCCATTTTTTTAAAAAAACAAAAGAACAAAAAGGGTTTCTTCAATTTTATGGAGAAAATGTACAGGAACTGGTAATATAACTTATAGATTGCATATTATCATGTTTGAGGCTTAGTATCTTCAACAATACAAAAACAAATCAAGAAACAAAAGCAAAAGAATCCAAAAACAGGAGAAATGGCTGTAAGTTCTTAATTATATTTTGTCTATTTATTTACTTATTTTAACATATAATGAACACAATCTAGGTCCTAGTACATACTAGGCAAGTGATTGCCCAACGAGCTACATTCCCAGTATCTCAATTTTTCTTTTATTGAAAAATAGATTTTCTATATGGTATATGTTGTTTATGATTTTCCCTCCCTCCCAGTAATCTCCCTACTTCTTATCCCATCTGGATCTACGTCCTTCCTTTTGTCTTTCATTAGAATACAAACTGGTGGGGTCTGAAGAGATTATTCAGTGGCTAAAAGCATTGGCTGCTTCTCCAGGGGACTCAGGTTCAATTCCCAGCATCCACACGGCAGCTTACAACTGTCTGTAACTCCAGTTCCAGGAGATCTGACACCCTCACACATATACATGAAGACAAAACACACATCAAATAAAAACAAATCATTAAGAACAAGCATCTAAGGGGTAAAAAAAATAATATATAAGATAAAACAAAACAAATACAATGGAGTAGGGCAAAAACAAACAAACAAAAAAAACAAAACAAAACCAAAAACCAGCAGGAAAAGACAGAGGAAAAGGCACAAGAAGCAAATATAGACTCAGAGACCCACTCATTGCCACAATCATTCCCACAATCAGGATTCCCATAAAAACACAAACCACAAAGCCATACTAGATAGATACAGAAAGGACCTGTAGGATGAGAGGAGAGAAAAAAATCATAGAAAAGAGAAAAGGAAAGGAAGGAAGAGCCCTGACAGGACAGTATGGGGCAAGGAATCTTGAAAAGGCACCATAGAGCTGCTTCTCTGCTGGCCATCTGCTGGGAGTGCAGCCTGCTGCAGTAGTTTGTTCCCAGTGAGAAGAGTCTGTATTTTAGTAAGTACCTTGGTGAAATACTTAACTTTCTATGTAGTTAGTCTTTGGCACCAGAGGACCACTGCTTGAACCAATTTAATAATGAGAATCAACAGTCCTACTTTTAAAAATATCCATGTTTCAGGCTCCATATCAGACAGGCATTTCTAAGGATTTTAAACAAGGGCCCCTGGCGATTCTCGGGGAAACATGGACACTGCTATGGTGACTTTCACTTTTGATTTTCTGTTCTAAATGTAAAGACAAAATATCTGATTTAGAATAAGAACGGCTTCATTTGAAAGAAAGTGCCAACCCTGCAGAAAAGGGCAGAGTATAATAAAGTAACACATTTTTGTCTAGCTCAGACTTTTTGTTGCTTCAGACCCATAAATCCAAGTGTTTACACTTCCTTTTGAAGTCATAAAAACATTCTAAACTCTTTCTTCAAGTCAAAAATCACTGTTTCCCTCTAACCCTGGCTCTTTTCCAGTGTTCCTTATATCTCAATGATGGCATTAGCAGTGGATCCACTAGAAATCTCCAGTTTTTAATTTCTTTCCTTAAACTTTGATCTGAGTCTGTCACCAAGGGCTCTCACTTTACTTCCTAATTCGTTCCGTTTGCCCTACTTATTTCTATTTCCTCACTCTTATGTCAATTAAACTATGCTTAACTTCACCCATCACTTGTACATCCTAATTGGTCCAATGTTGGCCACGCCTGTGCTCCTACCCTGAAGCTGGAATGATTTTGCTCTGATCCTATCAAACTCCCGTTTTCTCAAGAAAAGGATCAACTTTTGTTTTTTAAAAAACAAGGCCAAAACCAATCTTTTAGTGTGGTGCCCAGTTTCACGTTGTAACGCCGTCTCTCCAGTCACAATGGCCTCCTTTTAGTCTCCTAGGCTTGCAATGCCTGCTTCTAACAAAAGGCCTTTACATAGGACATTCCTTGTGTTTCTCCACGGTTGTTTCTTATCTTTTGGATCTAATTTGAGTGTGACCTCCTTAAGAAAGCTTACTCTAACACCTCTGGCTAGATTGATAAATTCCCCTCCTTTAAATTTTCATAACACCTAAGAAAATTGAATCTCCCCCTTCCTAAATTAGACCACTTAAAATTCTATCAGCTTGAACAGTTTGTTTCCTCTTTCAAAGATTTCTCTGGATTTCACTTCTTTAGATGCAGTCTTGTTACAGTTTAGGGTTAGTGGGGAGCCATTCTTGAGATCTGGACTTATTAGAGCAGTGGTTTCACTGGCTTTCCCAGCATCCCTGGCTGCTGTGATGCTTTCTAACACCGTGAACATATAACACTTACTTACCTTGTAGTTTTTCTCTCATTCCTGTTGGATGCTTTATTATAGCTATTGTATGTTTCCTTAGTACTCAACAAAGGACCTTGTCCATATATGCTCAAAGTCATCCTGTAATCTGTAATTTAGCAATATACCCCATGTTTAGTTCTGTTTGTCTTTCCTGCATTGTCCCTTGTTATGGTATTGAGGACTGAACCCTGGGCCTTGTATACACTAGATAAGCATACTCCCACTGAGCCACATCCTTGGTGCAGGTCTTACCTCTCCACTTATAAGACAAAATGATATAGTGCTATCTTTAATAGTATACATATCTTTCTACTTTACGTTTCAGCAATTGAAAAAATGATACTTTGAAAGATTTGAGAAATGATTTACATTGTCTCTCTTTCAAACCCGGGTAGATTAAATTTTTTTCTAATGTAATTTCCCTAGAAAATTTTCTCTCAGGATTAGATTTTTTAGAATCTTTGCCTCCAGTTAGCTCTTTTGTCTCACTCTCCTGTTTTATTTTTAAACTCCCTTTATGACAAACCTTGATAGCTCAACAACAACAACAACAAAAAACCTAGAACAAAGTATCAGCAAGCATCAAAAATGATTTTTTCCTGTTCTCTTTAGGAAAGATCTGAGATAAGAGGCAGCTGCACAGTAGTACAAGTTTTATGTTCTCAGAAACTACCAAGGCTGGGAAATAAAATGGTTAATTTCCCAAAGAAAAACTGGTGAACTGTCCGTTTATTTTCTTCCACATTGGTGAGGCGATACACGGCACACTAAAGTTTAGCTTTCTCTTCCTATTCTTTTAGTGTACAAAGCTGTAACTGAAGATTTTAGAAATTAGGGCATTATCTTACAAACTAGATACTATATGTCTTCTTCTGTGCCGGTGTCGTCAGTGTAAACATAGCATATTATACCGATTGCGCTTTGAAAATCAGAAACATTTTCTCCAGTAACTAAAGAAAAACCCATAAAAATGATTGAACACAGGATAGAACATAAAAACCTTTGTTGAAGCTTCCCTTCTTGCTATGCCTATGGAGCTCTCGTTTCCCCTCCTCCTCATTCAGGTGTTGTTATTGATTCTTGCAGTTGACTAGAAAAAAACATTCTTTAGGTCGTTTTCAAATCTTAGGGAAATACAGCACTATGGTTTAAGCAGGCCTAGTTCTTTAGAACTTTTGGAGATTGTTCTTGAGGTTAAGAGTGGAAAGACGGAAAGCTCAGCCTTTGTTGCTACCCAATAGCTTGAAAAGACCATCCTTATCGTTTAAAGTTCTTCTCATGCTGGTGAGGTAAGCGACTAGTCATGAAAGGACCCTTTCTGACGTCCAAGAGCAACAGAAGGAAGCCTACAGCCCTCATGGGTTATGGCCAGGAAGATGTATGTATGATGTCTGTCTGTCTGTCTCCACTGGCTTGGCTGGGATTGGCCAGCCCAATCCCAGCGTAGCTTCTGAGCTACGCAATGTGAACCTTTTTTGCTGGTTGCTGGATGACAGGTGATCTGGGATCTCAGGTACCCGCTCTTTTCCACACACACGCGTCTTGACCTTCAACGCCCCTCCCCTTTCTCCTCCACACTCTTCTCTCGCTCAGAAAGTCTGGAACAATCAAGATCAGGGAAATTTCTTCTCCTGGCGAGACTGGGGCGTGGGAGTTGTTCACAAGAAAAGGAGGTAGAGAAGATTAACAATCAACTACTAGTAAGAGTCAGTCGGAACGACCCTACCCTGTTGTGTCCCGAGGGCGAACAAGCTACCCTAGCGGTGGAGGATACACAGCCTAAACCCTCGGGCCACACCCGCGGGTCTGAGGCTCCAACGGCTGGGCCGGCCGGATCACGTGATGGGGGAGCGGCGCGCGCTGGCTGCAGCGCCCATTGGCTGGTTGCGGGAGCGCGGGGTTTGATGGGAAGGCATTGGCCGGGCCCAGTGCTCTATCAGTAGGTGCTGCTGCCTGCTCCAGAGGCTCTACGCGGTGGCGACCCAGGCTTCCCCGAGTGGACGCCGGGGCCGAGCGGCGCCCGCTTTCCTCAGGTAGGACGGTGAAGGGAGGGCCGCGTAGACGGAGGCGCTCCGGACCGCAGGAACCAGTCGCCGGGTTCCTCCGTGCGCCGGCCCGGGTGCCTCCGCCCATGCCAAGTGGCCTAGAGCTTGGCGGCGGCTGGGGACGTGCCGCGGGGCTGCCCTCCGTACGCTGTTGCCACCTTCTCTCATGGATCGCCCTGCACAGCGGCCCGAGCGGCTCCGGAGTGCACGAGACCCGGCTCTGCCTCCCCCAAGGCCGGTGTTCTCCCTGGGTGTGTTCTCAGGGGTTCCGCGCCGTAGCTGTTTAGAGCCCGAGCCCTTGGGCCCACCTGTGTTGAGAAGTTTCAGAAGGTCCCAGAAAGCACATCCCTAGCTGAAATATCCCCCCTGAGTGCTCCAATCACCTCCGCGTCCACCTGAGCTGGCACGACCGGCAGGTCTGAAAACTGTCAGTGTCATGCTACTCCGTCCACTTGTGGGCGTGGATTGTGAGCGACTTGGAGGAGCAGCTCCACAACCATTGTCCTTACTTATAGGACGGACAGCTGCCCGTCTGAGGGGTGGACAGGTAGGACGAAGATGCATGGTGTCAGGAGCAGCCCGGGACAAGCGACTCCAAGGGACATCAGTAGGTTTAATTCTTTGACGATGTGTTTGCGGACGGAGAGTTCGGATTGGCGAATTTATTTTTTGCGTGCAGTTTTAAGCAACACCTGTGACTCACTGAGTTTTGCGTGTTCTGTTTTTCCTTTTTGGCTTCTGGTTTGTGGTGCCTAGAGCCTATTGTTTTCTGTCTCTGTGGCCTCGGTCTTAGCGTTGACAACATTGTCTAGAGTTGTGATGGGTGTGAATAAGTTTAGTTATAGGCATATGTTCAAGCTGACAGTCAGGACTAATACCTAGTCCCCAAAGGTCTCCAGAGTGCCTTCTTAGGGAAACAAAGTTGATTTTGAATACATTTTCTTAAACAAGAGTGGTTAATTTAAAAGTAGAGTTTTAAAAAGTTCCTTGACATCTATTGGGGTCACCATAGTAATGATGTTAATAAAATGTTTATGGTGTTTATATATTGGAAGAATGCAAGGACAGGTGACTCTAACAAAGGTATGAGTTCATATAGGAATCTCCCTGTCAGTCTTTTTTATCTTTTATTATATTTATTTATTTAGTGGTGGTCATCTCATATTAAAAGTGCTTTTAGAGGTATATTTACCATTTATCTTTTGGGTAATAAACCTGGTGTAAGATATTTCAGAGTTGTCTATCTGGATATTTGAAAGCGATTTTAAACAAACCACATTTAAACCCAAATTGTGCAGGATAATGTGGAGGTGCTGTTAAAGGTGACTAGTTTATATTTAAGTTTGGAATCTAAGGTAAAAACACAAAACTCCATTTCTTTTGTTGTTTTCTATGAAGGCTTACAAGTTTATTACAGTAAGGAGTGCTTGAAAAATATTCTGCTTTATTTCCATGCTGGGGTAAATGAGAAAAATATTTTCAGTAAAAACACAAATTTATTTTATTCTTAAACATTTTAAATTATGAAATAATTAAACTGTATGTTTATTCAATGACAAGTTAGGCACATGCTTCATTTAGATATTACATATATTTTTTGGTAATAGCAATAGTAATGGCTAAAATTAGCTCAGTACTATGCTAAACACTGCCAAGTGATAAATAATTTCACTTACTTTATACAATTCCAAGGAATGTAAATATTTTAACTGCTTAATTAGCCAAGGCTTAGAGAGTTTAAGAACTCTCTTAGTTTAAGATCAAATAGCTAGTAAATGGCTGAGCCATATCCCATTTGAATCCTTATCCCATTGTTTTAATGTGATTTGAAGTGAGTTGAGAATCCAAGAAAAACACTTAAATCTGAGTGTGGATGATAATAATAGAAAACATCATATAGTATGGTAGAGGGCTGGAGAGGTTAGGAGCACTCATGACCCATACGGTGGGTCACAACCATCTGTACTCTAGTTCTCTGGTATCTAACATTCACTTCTGACTTCCCTGGGCACAAGGCACACACATGGTGCACATATACATGCAAGCAGAATACTCATACACATGAAAATAACTAAATCTTAAAAAAAGAAAACATATTTAGGTGCACTCAGCCATTAAGGTCGTACATGCTAAGTCCCATTGTGATCTCAGAGTTGGAAAGAGACTGTACATGTTGGGGACTAGCTGCTTGAGGTTCATTTAAAGGGAAGTGAGCGATTTATGCTTCAGAAAGAAATGCTAGAGTTACTGGGCAAGAAGGTAGAGATGGATTAGAAAATGGCAATAACTACAGCAAGAAAAACAACTTATTATGAGTAATGACTGTTATCAGGCACTAGGGTAAGTCGTTTAGGACATACTTAATTAAACCTTTCAACATTTGAGAGGATTCTGTCTTTTGCAAATGAGGAAATTGAGAAACAGGGATGTTTAATTTTTTTGCTCCCTATTTTACAGTAAATGATGGTCAGTCAGAATTGGAGTTAAGATGGAAAGGACAGAAGCAGTGGGTGTGATAGAGAAATGAACTTAATACTGTAGGAAACATCTAACCTTCCTGTGTTTCACATCAGTTAAAAATACTATCATATGTGCACTATAGTAAATCAGCTTTAATAATACTAGAGTTTGGTAGAAAAATTTCTGAAGCAATAAGAATGGATTGTTACTATACTTATGACTATTAAGCATGGATTTAATGACTATTACTAACATTTCAGAGGGTAAACTTAAAAGCACAACTTCTTGCTTCAGGGAGCCTGGAGGCTAAATCATTGTTTGTTTGTTTGTAGCAGCAAAACATTTTCCAAGCAAATAACTGACATAAAATAGGTATTTATTATGAGGTATGAGTATATTTCATATACTCATTTAAAAAATAATATGCAGTAAAGACTGTTTTAGGCTAGTTGATCTGAAAGTTCTAACAAGAACCCTAGGAATTTAGTGAGCCATTTAGTTTCTCTCTAATGCAAATTTAAGCACCCAGATTTAATCAGATAAAGGGATTAGGCTACATGATACATTGACATAAACACTGTCTCTTGTTTGTAACTCAGTTTCCATTTTAGTAGCTTTGCTTACCAACTATTTGAGAAGGTTCAAGGTACTTTCATATATTTTATTTAACTTAGTTTTTATTTTTCTATTTTTTGGTGCTGAGGATTGAGCTCAGGGATCCACATGTACTAGGCAAGTGTTCTATTTCTGACCAGTATCCCCAGATATCTATATCTTCTACATAGACATTCTAGTCTATATAGCTATATTCCAGCCTATGCTATATATGTATCTTCCATTTCTGATTTCTTGCTGTTCCGAATGATTGGCTGCATTAGAAAAGAATCAAAACTAAAATACTGTGTTTGACTTTGCTACCTAGTATCTTCGGAGCTTAGCATATTACTTCTATAGCCTCAGGGTCTTAATTTGTGAAGTGGAGGGGGACAGTATATAAATGATAAAATTCTTGGGAATCATTTGTTTAAGAGCTTCTTAGAGATCTCGTGCCAAGTGTGTAACTGATGTTATTAATTTCAAGCAGTAAAAAAAAAAAATCAGTCTAAGCCAGGTGGGGCCTGATGGTACAATTTTGTAGTGCCTGTTAGTACTTAGAGGCTGAGGCAGAAAGGTAGTTGAGGGTGGCTAGACTATATAGCCACCCTGTCTCAAAAAAAAAAAAATCCAACCAAAACAGAGAATTTGGTCTCCAGGTGTGATGGTTACAAGCTTGGAAGGATATACTTCTTTTAGAAATGGAAATATGTAATCTAGTTGTGCATGAAACACTGTCAGATATAACAAGCCAGTTTCAAAATAATGGGGTGATGACAGAGAAATACAAATTAAGTGAGCATCTGAATTTCTTCTGTCTGTCTTTCTTGGTGATTATTTTTTAGAAACTTAAGATTTTAAGATTTGCTTAATCTTGACTCAGAATTTATACTTTTGTTCATTAGAGTTCTAGAATACCTCATAATCACATTTTAGAGTTTCAAATACTGAGCAAGAGTGTGTGTGTGTGTGTGTGTGTATATATTATATTACTGGATTACTATTTAGATTGCAACTTAATTGTAGCTTATAAAATTAAGCTAGTATGCTTCAGATTGTTTTAGAACAGATAATATTTTGCCCATAAGAATCACTTTGTAAATGAAAGTACTCTATAATTAGGCATTCATTACTTTTCTAAAAAAAGAAACTCTTAAAATAGGTATGACTTGAGATAATTCTGACATATAAATAGTATTGCAGTTCTTACTGGCTGCTGATAATTATTTTGTGATTATATTTATGGTTAAGACATGGGAGATATACCTATGAAAATAAGTGTGTGTGCATGTGTGTATAAGTATAGTTTCACACACTGATAATCATATACTTGTAGCCTGGTAACATATCAATTTGGGGGTATAATAGTACCATTTTAAGTTAAAAAACAAGAAATTATAAAATGATTTTCTGTTAAATTGACTTATGATGTTACTATTTCTGATTCTTTATATAACATTCTAGAATCATAGATAAACAAAGAGAATACACAGCTAGCTGAACTTAAACTCACCTAACTTGAGGGTCTTAGAAGTTTAACACATGCTTAATTGGGTGTTGAACAGCAGTATTCAGAAATAGAAGTCTGAAGATAGAGGGACTTTAGAACTTATTTCTTATGTGCTGTGGGGCAAATCACTAGCTTTCTTGTTCTCTATTTTTTTTTAATCTCCAAGGTGTTTACCCTAGAAGACCACCCTGTGATAAACCATTGACATCACTCACTTTAATTTACAAAATATTAAGGCTCAGATTATTGAATGGTTTATTTATTTTTATAACAAGAACAACATAAACTATTAAAAAGACCAGGAAATTGGTAGGTATGTGTATACTTTCTAAAGTGATTTACATTAAAAAATATTTCCAACTCTATTTTTACTTTTAAGTATGTCCTCACTTTGAATATACCAATGACTTTTCAGGATTCAAGTTTTATGTAAGTGGAGGCCAACAAATAATTTACTGTATTTTAATGTAGTATTGAAGCATAAAAAGTTAGAGAGAATGTGCTATATGTTTAACTTAAAATTTTAAAATATTTTACTTTGTTTCTAGCTGTGACTTCTTTTGGACAGCACATGAAATTTATTATTGTGGCAAGTTTCTTCAAATAAAAGATGGGTGGATTATTTTCTCGATGGAGGGTAAGAAAAAATTTTCTTTATTGCTAGTTTTTAAAATCTAACAAAACTATTATAAAGATTTTCATAAAGTTATCAGCATACTTTTTAATAAGTTTGATACATATATTTAATTTCATTTAACTCCATTAGAATTACTTCTTTGGATATTATTTTGGTAGTTATATTTATTTTATGGGTATCTAATATGTATAGTAATTTGTTTTTATGTATTTTATGCAAGCAGTTTTAGTTTTCTTCTCATACCGCCCAAGTTCCAAGTTTATTCTAAAAGTAGTTGAAATTAAAAATTTTATATCATACTTATGGTTTTTGCATACTATACCATCTATCTAATCTGTCTGTCTATCTATTTTGGAGACAGGGTTTCAGTGTGCAGCCTTGAACTCACAGAAATTTGTCCTGCCACTGCTGGTATTATGAATTTTTGTTTTGTTTTGCTTTTTTTGTTAGCATGACACATAAGTTTATTGATACCACACTAAATATGGCTTTAAGAGTTATAGCTTGAACACAATTAAAATGCAGATTTCATTAGATAAGCCTTTAGAGAAAGTATCTCAAATTTAGAGATATAAAATATAAATTATATTGATAAATACTCTTCAAATGTAAGAAGAGAGAGATAATGTAGTCTAAGATAAATTAATTTCCTTATTCCTTATCATAATAATAGAGTCTAGTAATACTTGGTATATAATTTAGCTATTGACTTGTTAGATTAAATCCATGTTTTAGATTTGTGTAATACTGACTTTTTTCTCTTTTTAAAAAAATCCACAGGTAAAATAACATATTTATTGTATGCAACATGATGTTTTAAAGTGTCTACATTATATTATTTAGCTATAGCTAATTAACATATACATTAACTCACATAATTATATTTTTTGTGGTGAGAAACATTCCCTCTGTTAGCGTTTTTCAAGAATATAGTATATCAGGGCTAGAGAGATGGTTAAGTGGTTAAGAGTACCTGTACCTGTTGTTCTTGCAAAGGACTTGAGTTCAAGTTCCCAGTGCCCATATCAGGTTATTTTCAATTGCCTGGAACTCTAGCTTCCCATGATACATGAACTCATGTAACTACACACAGAAATACATCTATATGCATATTTTAAAATGAAATAAATTCATAAAAAGAATATAGTTATTATTATAAGCTGTAGTCACAATGCTGTGCCGTCTGTAGAACTTACTCAATGTATTTTGTATCCTTTGACCTCAAAGCTTTCAACTCTTCAACTTGTACGTCCAGTTTCCTTAGATGTTTTAATTTTTACTTCTATGGGATTTCCTTTTTTCATTCCACAGATGAATGAAGTGACTCCTCTTTAAAAATCTTTGACGGAGCCAGGCGTGGGGGCTCATCTCTTTAGTCCCAGCACTTGAGAGAGAGGGAGGCAGGTGAATCTCTGTGAGTGTGAGGTCAGCCTGGTCTACAAAGTGAGTTCCAGGACAGCTAAGGCTGTTAAACAGAGAAACCTTGTCTCAAAGAACAAAATAAAACAAAACCAAAAACAACAACAAAAAATGACAGACTGAGAATCAAATTATCATTTTTTTTTTTGTTTTCTTATTTGGTTGAATTATATGAAGTTGTTGATATTCTGCTTTGACATACAAAAATAGCAATTTTGCATGATTCAATCATGTGTTATAAACTCTTCAAGATATAATACTGATAATAAATATTGTCTTAGTTGCCATTTGAACCATTCTGACTTATATAGAAATACCTTTGGCAAATAATCTCTGCTATGATAAAGTATTCTTATATACTCTTTAAAAATTTTATTTTTCAAAAGCTGTATACCTAGGGCTGGAGAGATGGCTCAGAGGATAGAGCATTGATTGTTCTTCTGGAGGACCCTTGCTCAATTTCCAGCACCTAGTTGATGGCTCACAGCTGTCTTTAACTCCAATTTCAGGAGATCCAGTACCCTCTTCTGGCCTCTTTGGCACCAGGGATGCACATGGTATACAGAAACACTCAGGCATACATCTATAATCATTTAAAACAAACAAACAAACAAATCCCTTTGGAAATGTTAGGAATCACAATGAAGATAATCTATTGTTTTTTTTAACCTCCAGAGCCCTGGGGGGGGATGCTGAAATCAGTTGGTGTGCTGCTAGCACAGAGCCTGAGCGTTACTGAATTAGACTATCTTTAGTTCATGAATCTGTTGGTATATGAATCCCTTTGGGTAGAAATATGTCTCTCTATAAAATCTGTTCTGTTGAGGTTAAGAATGGTAAAAGAAGAGTTGTCAAAGTCGAAAGTTTCAGAAAAAGTTATTGTAAGAATCTTACATAGTTTGGTAAGTATAATTTTTCAATTATAGTTATGAACAGGTAAGCATATAGCTTGGTAACATTGAGAAACCTAGTTGAGAATTAAAATATTCTTTAATGACTACATAAATGAGTTTTTAACAAAATGTTTGTAGTAACAACTTTTAATGCCAGGTCTTATTTCTGTTTCTAAAACAGGCAAGACCTTCAACAGTAGAAGTTCTAGAAAACATAGATAAGGTACGTTCTTTTTTGGCTCTAAAGTATTTTAATTTATTTTAGATATTAATTAAATATTACTTTAGTAATTTTATATTGGAGAAGAGATATGGGAACTTAGAGATGATACAGAACAATGCTTCTCAACCTTCCTAATGCTGCTACCCTTTAGTATAATTCTTCATGTGTGATGACACCAACCATAACATTGTTGGAATAACCCACGTGTACTGTATCAACTGGCTATGAAGTTGTGTCTGTATTCTCAATTGTTAGTGACTGTGCCTCCGGTGCCAGGCTAGCAGAATAAGTAAATGTTTGTTGCTCCCTTACCTGCCCCAAAAGAAATAGCAAACTGCCATAGACAGGTCACCTTGTTCTCAATGCCAAAGGGGTGAATCAGAGAGATGGATCAGATGTTGTCCTGCTGCTGATTGGTTCAGACTCCATGAGTAAAGAGTGAGGCTTTTTGTATAATAAAGAACTGCCAGCGGGAGCTGGGGCAGGAAGACCAGGCAGGAGAGACTGAAGCTGAACAGGGAGAGCAGGGAGGTTGAATGTGGAGAGACTTCGGATGAAGTCTGATAGACTAGCTGAGGGACTTTCCCAGCAAACAGCCTTATACTTGAGGATGTCTCCCTGTCTTTATTATTAGAACCCAAGCGGGACCCCAAGAGCCCGGCAATATCAAATTATTTTGTTGCTACTTAATAATTGCAATTTTGCTACTATTATGAATTATAGTGTATATAATATGTATCTGATATATAGAATGTTTGATATGTGACCCTCAAAGGGGTTGTGATCCACAGGTTGAGAACTACTGATAAAGAGGAGTACTGAGAACTATGATCCCCCCAAAAAATCTGAAGTCTCTTAGTGACTTAAGAAGCCTGTATCAAGTAGTAATAGACTCTGTTAGAATGCAATTAGAGCTAGCATGGTGTAAATCAATGTAACAACTTGATAAAGATTGCAGGCTACTGTGGAACAATTCTATAGCTTTAAAATTTTTCTCTTATTTAATGTTTTTCCCTCAGGATATTGGAAGTAGTGAATAGACTGTGAAATGATGTAATTTCAATCTTCAATCACTGTTTTGTTTTTTTTTGAGATAGTCTCACTATATTCTGTCTTCTGGCCTAGAACTATCTATTTATACCAGACTGGCCTCAGACTTGGAGAAATCTGCCTGTTTCTGCCTCTGTGTGCCAGAATTAAGGGTGTATGCCACCATATTTGGCCCTACTATTTTTATTCCTTTTTTGTCGGATTTTTAAAGGCCATATGTGGAAAGTTACTATATTCTTGACTCCACAAATATTTGCTAATGCCAATTTTACTTCTCCAGTCTTTGCCAATTTGATAGATTAAAAAGAGTATTTAATATTTCAACTTAAAAAGTAATTATTGGGACAGACTTACTTAGTTTTTAACTTTATTTTTGTTTACTATTCCATATGTTTGCTTTAAAATTGTTAGAGCATTGTATTTCATTGAATTTTAGGAACCTTATACAGTCTTTCTGTCATGTTAATTCTTCCAATTCTAATTTTTAAATAATTTATGAGATTTCATAATATGGGATACTTTTCTCTTAACAGGAAATTCAAGCATTGGAAGAATTTAGAGAAAAAAATCAGAGATTGCAAAAATTATGGGTTGGAAGATTAATTATCTATTCTTCAGTTCTTTATCTGTTTACATGTTTGATTGTATACTTGTGGTATCTTCCTGATGAATTTACAGCAAGACTTGTCATGACACTCCCGTTTTTTGCTTTTCCTTTGATGTAAGTATTCTTTTTGTTGATCTTTTTCTTTTCTGACCAGATAATTTTAATTTTTTATTGTAAAATTTTAATGTCTCAGGTTGAATAAATTTGGATTATTTTTGAAGTTTGATAATTATTATTTTTTAAATTGTAGGATAACTTGTACTTTATAATCCAAAGGTATATCTGAGGGATATCACCACTGTTACTAGTAATGTATAGTGTTTTGATAGATGGCCAGGATTCCTGTGGAACTGGGCATGGAGTAAGGGAGGTAGTGAGTGGCAAGGGTTTGTAAAACTGAAATAATAAGTGTTCAAATGACTCTAAATATGTATCTTTCACCCTAACTCCTCTCTTTAATTATTGTTATAATCAATAATTTGTTTCTTAAGTACTTTATAATCTGATATTTTGTAGGAGGTGTATCTCAACTAAAAATTTTGGGGAACAGTTTTTTCATTTAATTAGCAAACATTTATATGGATAGCAGTTGTGTAGACATTGGGTTATGGTGAACAAAATTGAAAAATCATTGGCTATAGATCTTAGGCTATATATAAAGTAATAATGTGGTTAATGTTATGACAGAAATGCAAATGCTATGGGAACAGGGACCCAAACTCAGGCTTAGTGTAGCGGTCTAGAAAGAGTCTTGGTTGTAAGGTTTCAATTGGTCTCAAGTTAGGCAGCTTAAGCAACACTCATTCATTATATCAGAGCTCTGAAGTTTGAAATTCAGGCAGCTTAACTTGGACTTTGCTTAGAATCTCATAGGCTAGAGTCTCCAGGGATGAGACAGTGGCCTATTTAGAATCTCTGGAGGGAGGAACTATAGACCTAAGTTGTTGGTCAACTTCTGAGTCTCCGATTTACCTGGGTAATCCATGATAACCTCTCACCTTAAAATCAATAACTTTGATTATAGCTACACAGTTCTTTACAGCAGTTATTTAGATTACTGTGTGATTGATTGTATAACCAAAGGCTGCATTGAGAAGAAGGCTATCAGTGGAATTGTTTACTACAGACTTCTGAAGAATTGATGTCTGAATTTGAGACTTGCAGAATGGATTATGTGTAAAGTGGTATGGCATGGCAGCAAGACCAGTGGTAGCTGTGGTTGTAGGCGTGTGGACACATTGCGTTTGCAGTTGGAATACAGAGTAAGGTGAACGCTATTGCTATGCTTGTGTTTACCTTTTTATTAAGCCTGGGATCCAGCCCAGAGTATGGGTCTGTCCACATTTAGTTAAGCCTCTTATACATATCCAGATGTCTGTCTCCTAAGTGATTCTAAATCTAGCCAAATTGACAAGATTAACCATCATGTTATTATAGCCTCTGAGAGTGTAACTTTTAATAAATTAGAAGGAAGTAAGAGTGGATCTGGAGTAGGAAGCTAGAAGGATATTGTAGTTGATAAGGGAAGTGATGAATGGTTTGTATTTGATGGGTGGGAGAAGAGCAGATGGATTGGATGAAGTTGATGGATTGGGGATGTAGGAAGTAGAGTTGAGAGACTTGGTAATTGGATATGGGATGAAGAGGAGGAATCACTTCAAGGGTAGAAATTCAGGTTTATAGTTTGAGATATTTGGTTGAGGGCATCATCATTCATCAAAAAAGTGAGTACCGTGAGCAGGAGGAGGTTTGGTGAGCCACTGCAGTTTTCTATTGGAGCCGTCACTGGATGGCTAAGTAAGAGTATGAGGTTAGAGAAAATTCAGTAGAAGATAAAAATTTAGGATTTTGAAGCTTATAAATATTAACTGAAGTCAGGCCTGTAATCCCAGCTACTTGGAAAACTGAGGCAGAAGGAAAGATCACAAGATTAAGGCCTGCCTGGACTATAGAGGAGTTGATTCAGGCTATGCAACCTACTGAGATACCGTCTCAAAAATAGAAAATAAAAAAGGTATAGGGGCTATAGTTTATTAGTAGAACATTTGCTAGTATATGTTAGGCTATGGTTTTGGATCCTAGTACCACACACACACAAGGTTACCAAAGCTGTCATCTCTTTATTAAGTATTAGGCATCTGCAGTGTGTTAAGTAGTGGTCCAGACCATAGTGATGGGAAAAGCAGTGGTAAGATTCTGCTCCATGTAACTTGAATTCCTCTGTGATTGGGCAGATAAAAAATAGAGAAAAGTTAACAAAGACATACAGTTAATTTGGAGAGAAATATGTGCAATGAAGGAAGCTGAATGATGTGATTGAAAATAAGTTTCTTTACAAGGTTCCTGGAAAGCCTCTTTTTAGGAATTGGTATTTGAATTGAGCATTAAGTGTGAAGAACAAGTATGGTAAAAGTTGAAGTTTATGAAGACTATATGGAGCATATAGTGGCACATATATCTACAAAGTTCCATATAAAGGATTATTTAAAAAAATATTAGTGGTGATTCTTTCTAATGGTATGATTTTAAGTAGTTCTTGTGTTCTATATGTTTTCTGATAGTGTTGGAATTTTTTACATTAGCGTATACTTTACATTGTTAAAAACAAGGTCTAGGAGTTGAAGGACTGCTTCTAAAACTAGAAAATAGAAAATATGTAGACTGAGAATTTGAGTATATAGCTTATTTGAGGGGCAAAGATGACAGGCATATTTGTAATGTGTGATGGAGAGATAAATGTGAAGTGAGCTTAGAGAATCAGGCAGGGGCCGTATTATGGAAAATCAAAGCTTGGGAGTGTGAGTTTCACAGTAGGTGAAATGGGAAGCTTCTGTAGTGGAAGAGTAGCAAGATGGAAATTACATTAAGAGGGTCACATGTATGCTGTTTTATGAAGACAAAAGTAAAATACCTAGGAGCTATATAAAGTCTATTATTTTATTTCATTTTTGAGATTGGGTT
Organism: Grammomys surdaster; assembly: GCF_004785775.1. Lineage (NCBI taxonomy): Eukaryota > Metazoa > Chordata > Mammalia > Rodentia > Muridae > Grammomys > Grammomys surdaster. The sequence goes on from NW_021604594.1 coordinate 9,935,925, forward strand.
TCACTGTGTGTCAGAGGTTGGCCTGAGATTCACTGTGTGCACCAAGCTGACCTCAAACCTACAGAGATCTCCTTGTTTCTGCTTCCTGATTGCTGGGATTAAAGGCTTGCACTACCATGCTTGGCTTAATAAGTTTAATGTAGAGATAAAGGTAAATTGGACTGCCCAGTAACACCAGCTGTTAATAGATAACTTAGAAATATTTTGAAAGCTAAAACTGATAGGATACGACAGGAAGAAATGGAAAATAGAAAAAGAAGGTATCAAGAGTGCTGGGTCAGGGTTTGGTTTAATCTTTAGTGTAGGATATATTTCCAAATTTGAACTCCCAAACTCATAATCATCTTTGCATGTGTAGAGTGAACACATTTATGTTTATGCTCAGTTCTGAGACCTGAAGTGGAGCTCATGTCTAGCGTTGCAGTTAGTTTTCTGGCTGAGCCTTGAGCCTCCGCATATGCTGGGTAAGAGCTGTGCTGCCAGCCTCGCTCTTAACCTCTTTCCCTTTTTAGAAATCTTTTGGATTTTTTTAAAATTCCAAAGTAGAAATGATGTTACAATGCTGAGCTCTTTTACATTGCTTCCTTTCTATTTTTTCATAAAAAGCAGGGAGACAATAAGATTAAAAGTATGAGATACTTAGTTGATGTGAATATTTTAATAAAAGTAGGAAAAATACTCTAACTTGACATTCAGTTCAATATAGCAGGTTGATTTTCTGATTTTAAAAGGCAATTAATTTATAGATGTCTCATTTGAAGTCTGCTAATTCTAATTGCTGCCCCAAATTGTGCTTTGCTGGATCTGTTACTAAGTCATAAGAATTACTTTTGAGACAAATCACTTATTGTGATACTGAGGATAGAATCAGTGTGTCATGTCTTAAACTTTTCCTACTGAGCTGTACTCTTAGCCTGAATCATTATTTAAAGTTAGAAAACCTTTATTACGTGTAGGTGTACCTAAGTATCAGCTTGACATAGCCTAGAATCACCTGAGAAGTCTCACCTGAAGGATTTGCTAGATTGATTGGCCTGTGGACATATCTCTGGGGGATTATCTTGCTTGCTAATTGATTAAAAAGGGTCCAGCCTACAGTTGGGATATCTTCCTTAGACAGATGGTTCTGGACTGTATAAGAAGGCTGCTAAATGGTAGGCTAGGAGCAAGCCAGTAAACAGTTCCTCCATGATTTCTATCTTGCTTGAGTTCCTGCCCTGTCTTCCCTCAATGATAGATTGTGATATGTTGAGTATAAACTAAATAAAGAGTCCGTCTTCAGTTGTTTTTGGTTAGAGTGTTTGTCAGCTGTACAAAGGAAACTAGAACAGTCACGTGTGTGTGTGTGTGTGTGTGTGTGTGTGCTTGCACGTGCGTGTATGTTTTATTAGATCGAATGACATCTTAATGGTTGGTCGTTCTTTTCTACTGTGTGGGTCCTGGGGATTAAATTTATTCTATCATGATCTATGGTAAGAGCCTTGGCCCAGTGAGTTATTTTCCCTGCCTGTGAAGCATTTAGGAATATGTCTGTGGTGATTTAACCCAGTGCCCATGCATGCTAGACAAGCGCTCTTCCACTTAGTCACACCTCCATCTTATTGTATCATTGTCTCACATAGTCTTTGTCTCTTTCTTTCCTACCCCTTCTTGCCAGCCTCCATCCTTCACTTATTCTTTCCTTTCCTTTTTCTCTTTCTGTCTCTCTCTCTCCTTCCTTCCTTCCTTCCTTCCTTCCTTCCTTCCTTCCTTCCTTCCT
>NW_021604594.1:9937783-9956961 GCF_004785775.1 Grammomys surdaster
CTCCTCCTCCTCCTCCTCCTCCTCCTCCTCCTCCTTCTTCTTCTTTGGATTTTTGAGACAAAGTTTTTCTGTGTAACCCTGGATGTTCTGGAATTTACTCTGAGGCAAGACTGGCCTCTGACTCACAGAGATCTGTCTGTCTTGCCTCTGAGCCTTGTGTGCACTAACACCTGGCAAGTGTTTCCTTTCTTAATGAAACTTTATAGATATTTTATTCTCTATAATTTCAGAACTTTAATTAATATAAAAAAGTTGATCTTTGAGGAGTCAACCATGGGCTTCCTCCATGGTGGTTTTTGTTTTAATTAAATAAAACTTTGTTGTTGTTGTTTTCTCTTACAATGTGTCCTAGTCTGCTGTGTGTCACTGTAGTTAGTGCTTTGTGAATTGATATGTTGCAGAATCATCTCTCCCTTTGTCTCATTCTCATCTGTTACCCATCTCTACTGTTGCAGCTCCTATTTCAGTGAGCTCTTCACTTTAGGAAGAACAGGCCAAGTTATGTAACAAAGAATAGATGGTCATTTCACTCTGACAGTCAGCATGAAACAAAACACAGGTGTGAAAGTGGATACTGTGCCCAGTAAGATACCACCAGGGCATGGAGTTGTTTTTGGAGTATGAGCTGTTGCTTAAGCTTAGTTGGACTTCTTAGGAATGTTTCTGAGGGCTAGACTAGGATTTACTTCCAAGTATTGAAAGTGAAGAAACAATAAAACGTTATTACTTTATTCTTCACATTTTTATATTTATTAGATAACTTAGAAATTTGTCTGATATTTTCAAAATGTCCAAGATGTGACAACTGTCTTTATTCACATTTTTGGAGATTCCTATTCTAAAGAGATTAAGAATCAAGACAGAGGATTCTCTAGCTCCACTAAATTATAATCAAAATGTAACATAGACATCATTAGGCTTTGTCACAGGGAGGGAAAGTTTGGGCATGCTTAGACTTTTGTAATCTAGTCATAGCTATTCCAAAATTACTGTTTGTGATAGAATGCTTTATATAAGATGCGTTGAGAATTTACTTCATCTTCACATTGTTATATAGTATAGATGAACTTTAGATTCCATTATTGTTTTCTAGAACATAGAGGTTCAGTAGATAGTCATTTTTTTCAATTCTTTCTGAAATGTAAATACTGCTTTTCTAGTACTGAGGATCAACCCCAAGGCCTTATACATGCTAAACAAATGTTCTACTGCTAGGGTGTATTCCTAGCATAAGGTTGATTTTTCAAACACACCCCCTTCCCCCCAGTACTAAGACTCAAACCCCCAGGGCTTCACATATGCTAGGCAAATACTCTACCATCCTCTAGCCCCACTAAATTATAATCAGAGTGGAACATTTAGTTCATAGACAGCATTAGGTTTTGTCACAGGGAGGGACGGTTTAAGTATACTTAGACTTTTGTAATCATATTATGTTGGCAGATATGCATTGCTTTAGGAGTTGATTTGTTTTCTTTGAAATAGTGTCTCAGCACACAGTCCAGGGTGACCTCCAACTAGCAATCCTCCTGGGTAATGGGAATGTCGGAGTGTACCACATGCCTGTCTGAGTTGGCTACACAGACACATGCACACACATAGACACACGCACATCGCACATGCACACATACACTTTTTTTTCCAGTTGTGCCAGTGTATGTGTTAGGCAACCATTCTATCTCTGAGCTACATCCCCAGCCCTTTTTTTTTTTTTTTTTTTAGTTTTTATTTTGAGACAGGGTCTTGCTCAGTGAATCAGGCTGGCCTTGAAGTCATCCTGTAGCTTGGACAAAGCCTAGAACTTTTGATTTTCTACTTCAGTCTCCTGAGTAGCTGGATTAAAGTGTATGTGTGTGTGTGCACATATATGTAAGTGTCCCCTTCTCCCCACTTTAATTTTATGTGGTGCTTAACATCAGCTCAAGGCCTCATGTATGCTAGGTAAATAGTTTACAATTGAACTGCATTCAGCTCCAGTTGGTTCATTTTAAAGTGAAATCCTTTTAAGAGTTTGCGTGTGTGAGCGAGCATGTGTGTGTGTGTGTGTGTGTGTTTATGGTGATTGAATCCAGTGCACCATGCATACTAGAGAAGCACTCTTCCACTTAGTCACACCTCCAGCCTATCATTTGTAAGCAGTCTTACATATTCTTTGTCTCTTTTCTTTCTTACCTCCTTTCTTCCTTCTTCCCTCTGTCCTTTTCTCCCTCTCTCCTTCCCTGCCTCTCTCCCTCCCTTCATCCTTCATTCTCTTTTTTCCTTAGTGGAACTTTCTAAACATTTTATTCTCTATAATTTCAGACATTAGTTACTATAAACGTTGATCTTCCCAAAGGAGTTAACTATATGACAGCACCAGCACTGCCGAGCTCGGTCGTAGGCCTGGGGGATTAAGGAAAGACTCAGACTCGGGTCATTTGTTATAAGAGAATGCCAAAGCTTTTATTGAGCAGGTTCAATATATACACCAAGCCAGGGAAGGAAAAACACAAACTCAAGGAAAATCAGGAACTCAGCTGGGGGGCAATGGGATGTCAAGTGTAAATTCCCTTCCTGGGGCATCATCCTTCAACAGGATGTTTTGTTCTTAAAAAAAAAACTGCAGAATATTACTTTGCAGACAACAGCACATGGAAAGTCTCAGCCAGGGCATGGCAGCCCTTCCGGGTCCTACAACCATGGGCTTCCTCCATGGTGGGGTTTTCTTTTTTTTTCAAATTAAGATTTTTTTATTGTTTTTTCTTGCAATGGGACTCTGGGGAAGAAATTTAAGCAAGGGAATTGAGAAAGGTGGTCATGTTCCTGTTTCTTTTCTTATAGCCTTACTTTCATTGGAAGCTGTTAAGAATACTTTGATCTCAGTTACTTTTCTCTTTCTGTGACAAAACACTATGTCCAAAGTAACTTAGAAAGAACTTAATTTGGTGCTCATGGTTCCCAAGGTTAGAGTCCATGATGATCATGGCAGGGGGAACATGGTAGTGGGCAGGCAGGCAGGCGGGTGGGTAAGCAGGCATGGTGCTGGAACATGGCGAAGAGAAAACAGCCATGGAGCAGAGAGGGCACAGTGGAAATGACTGGGCTTTTTGAAATCTCAGAGCTCCCTCCACTGACACATCTCCAATAAGACCATACCTCCAAATCCCTTCCAAACAGTTCTACCAACTGAGGACCAAGTATTCAAATATGTGAACTTAAGGAGACCATTCTTATTCAGACAACTACATACAAATTTCACACTTCCTAGCTACTGGTTATTTCCTGAGTTTAGTTAGAAGACTGGCAAACATGACCTTTTGAAATGAGTTCAATCAGCCAGCCTACCTACTATTCTCTCCTTCCCCCCCTCCCTCCCTTTTTCCCTCCCTCCCTCCCATCCTTCTCTCTCCACATAAACACCCAGGTGTAGAGGTCAGAGGACAACTTGAAGGAGTTGATTCTCTCTACTATGTGGGGTCCTGAGGACTGTATTCAAGTCCTTAGGTTTGATGGTAAGTGCCTTTCCCCACTGACCCATCTCAAGGGTCCCATAACAGGAGTTTTAATTTTTTTTTTATGATATGCTATTTGTCATTTTTCTTTTTATAGATCTTGTTTTACTTGGCAAGTTTAAGAACCTCTTGCTTAGTTATGTGCCCCAAAGTTTCCTTCTATGTCCTTTGTAAGCCTTTTAAAAGAAACATTACACTTAAGTTTGTAATTTATTTTTAATTGATTTTTGTATAGGGATGAAGTGTTGGTTGAAGTCTCTTTAACCCCAAGTACTGCCTAGTGGCTGATTTATTAGAAAGGAGCCGTACCTTTAAACATGATTTTAATAGATCTTTTTAAAGTACAATATATCCATATGTAAGGAAACGTTATAATGAAACCCATTATTTTATACAACTAATCTGTGGTAATAAAATTAAAAATATAAGTGATCTTTCACTAGTTAAGTCTTTTTCTGAGGTGTTACCATGTGCATCTTCTATTTTATTTGTCCCTGGTATGTCTCTTTTCATCATTTTCACTCAGAAAAACCAGTTTCAAAGTTAGCTTATATTAAGGATTAGATTTTATCATATGATCCAGTATGGCAGTCTCCTTTTGAATTTCTAGTTTTGAGTTTAATGCTCTTTCCTTATAAAAGTTAGTTTTAGTTTTGAAATATAATGTACTTTTAAAGTTTTATAATAAAAAAGACTTATCATATGTTTATTTTGTGCCATTTATTTGTGGGAGATTTATTTGGGATTAATGGAATGTCTTCATCTTTGTTCTAGACTGACTGGAATTTTCCATATTTTCTAGATTTTTGTGTAAATATTATCTTTTCCTAGCAAGTGAAGTTACACAACTGCTTTTTCTCATGGGGCAGAATCTCTTTTCTCCTTCCCTGTCAGATATACTGTTCTTTATAAATAGATCATTTCTGAATAATTTATTTTTTTATCTCTTTCTTTTCATGATTCTTATCATTTTTGCTGACGTGAGTTATAGACTTTACACTTGGAAAGTGTATCCTGTTGGCCTCGTTGACTGCTCTGAAGTTTGGATTTTATAGCTACAACTCAATTTTTATCAGAAAAGGGATTCATTTTTATTTTTATCTTGTTTGAATAATTTCTAAGGCTGGAATTGGATGAGAATGGAGAATGTGCTATTATTCTCAACCCAGAAGAGAGAGTGTGTGTGTGTGTGTGTGTGTGTGTGAGTGATGTCGCTGTTTTTTCATAAATTTCATTTAATTATTAGGCAAGGAAAGCCTTAGCCGGGATAAGTAGAGCATAGATGCCTGAATTACTGTAATTATGTTTCTAAATATATATAAATTTTATAAATTTATATATATATATATATATATTGTTATAAAATGCAAAATAATTCCATTTAATTTAGCCCTAAAGAATAAGAACTTATGTATGAATAAAGAATGGCAACAAAACAGTTTTAAGAGCAAGGCTTTTTTAAATCTTGGAAAGTTGACACAAGTAGTATTGTTTGGTAGCTGATTTTTCTCAAGAATAGTTCTGATAAAAACCTGAAAGGATTTACTGTCCAGAAATGGGGGCAGTTTTGGTTTGAGGAGAATATAGCTCAATTCTTATAGTTACATTTTAGGAATTATATATATTATTTAAAAAGTATATACTCATTTAAGAAAATTATCTGTTTTCCCATACTTAACCATCTCTGCAATCCCTTTCCTGTTTCCTTTCCTCTCTGTACTTTTTTGTTTTCTTCTAAATCTTTCTCAGAGTACAGTTGTTACTCTTATCTATGATTTTGCTTTCTATGTTTCCAGCTGTCTGTGGCCAACCACAATCTGAAAATTAGTAAATGGAATATTCTAGAAGTGAAAGAGTCACAACTTAAATTAGCTGGTCTTAGTAATGTAATGGCATTTATACCACACTGTCCTGTCCAGAATATCAGATATTCCTTTGTTCAGTGTGTCTAGCCTACAATATGTGATCTATCATTCGCTTAGTGGTCTTCTTGGTTATCAGATCGATTGTCTAAGATAACATAGTCTTTTAGTTAACTCTAATTTTTACTCTAATAATGAGCCCAAAATATAAGTGTAGTAAAGCAAAGAAAGCATGGCTTAAAACATGGAAGGCCAAGTTAACTCTGGTCAGTGTAGCAATGCTGTGTGGCATACAAGACAATCCCTATATACAGTAGTAGTTCTCAATCTATGGGTCACAGTCCCTTTGGGTGTTGCATATCAGATATCCTGAATATCAGATATTTATATTAGGATTCATAACAGTAGCAAAATTACATTTATAAAGTAGCAACAAAGTAGTTTTGTGATTGGGAGTCCTTGCAACATGGGGGAACTGTATTTAAAGTGTCAAGACATTATAGCAAGGTAATGATATAAAGGATTCAGTCCATCTGTGTTTCAAATATTCACTGGGGAGGGGGGTTGGAATTTTGGGGGGGCATATTCCTTGTGTTTAACTTTTCTCCTTATCTCCTTTCCCTTGATAAAGACAATGCTCAATAGCTCCTTAGGTAGCTGCTGTAAGAACCATGTAGGAATCTAGTGTTGGTTATTTGGTGTTTTTCTATCATGAAACTACATGATCACAATTTAAAAGTGCATATGAACTATCTATAGCTATGTAGCAAACTTGAATTTAGTAGCTTAATCAGTCCCTTCAGTTCCTGAAGGACAAGAAATGTTGAGAACAGCTTAGTTGAGTGACTCTGTTTCAGAGTTTTTTGTTCTTGTATAAATTACAGTTAAGCTGTAGGCTTGGGCTGCAGTCTTGTAAAGGCCTCACTGAATCTACAGTCATAGCAGATAAAGTCATTGCAGAGTTTACGCCTGCTGGTATCCAGTTTCTGGCTTACTTCATTTATTTTTGCCTTTGCCTGACTTTCAGTCTGTTTTTATATTTGTTTGCTTGTTTCCTGGAGATCTTTGTCTTTTTATTAGGCCATATCTTATAAATCTATGCTTATGTGTGGATTTATTCTCCTTGCTGCAGTCATAAATCATACCATAGCTAGTTGTTGTGCCACTTTCAAAGTAGATTCTGAACCTAAATACAGCGAGGACATCTGGTATAGTTTTAGACATTTTTTTTTTTGTAATTTTTTCAAATCTGCTTTGAATCTTACACAATTGTTTAGCAAGTTTCAGCCCTTCATTAGGTGTTTCCCACAGGCTCATTGACTTTCAGAGTTGGTAATCCAAGAGAGAAAAGACAGAGAGGGACCCAAAGCTGAGCTCTGTCTAACTTTATCTTTACTATCACCTCTGTCACCTCCAGTCAGTCATGGTTGTGAGAGGACTAGGTTGAAGGTCCGAGTATGAAGAGGTAAGACTGCCAATAGCTGCCTTGCAGATAAAGTTTTTAGATAGCAATGCTTTATTTTACAGTAAAGAACTAAGATTCTTTCTTACATTCTAAATTTATATCCAGACACAATGTGTTTTTTGTGTTTTAATTTTTGTGACTGTATATTTGTTGTATAGAGTGCTGGTAGTTTATGTATGTCTATAAAATAAATGAAATAGGGTGTATTTCCCGAAAGCTACATGTACTTTGTTCTTCTTTATGGCTGAAAAACTTTCAATATATACATATGTCACACTTTATTGATTTCTCTGATGGTGGACATTTAAGTATTGATTCTACAACTTAGTTGTTATGAATAGTGTTACAGTAAGTACTGATAGACAAGTGTCTCTGTGATGTGTTAAACCTTGAATTAAGGTTAAGACCTGGGTCTTAGGATAGATCTATTTTTAGTTTTTTCAGGAGCTTCTGTCTTGATTTACATGGCTGGATTTGCTCATATTTTCACCAGCAGTATGTATAAGGGTTCCCTTTTATCCATATTCTTATCAGAGAATTTGTTGTTGCTTTCTAATGACTGTCAGCATGACTTGGATGAAAATGGAAGCATGTAGTTTCAGTTTGCATTTCCAGATAGCTAATGAGGTTGAATGTTTTTTTATATCTTTATTGACTGTTTTATACTTCATCTTTAGAAAATTGTCTATTCATTTTATTCTAGCCCATTTATTGATTTGGTGGTTTGATTTCTTATTGTTTTGGTTTTTGAGTTCTTTGTATATTGTAAATGATAATCTTCTGTCAGATATACAGCTAGCAAGGATTTTCCTCCTATTTTGTAGGTTGTCTTTCCATTTAGTTATTTTTCTTTGCTGTATAGAAACTTTAGTTTACTGAGATCCCATTAGTCAATTGTTAACATTATTTCTTATATAGAAATCCTATTCAGAAAGTCTTTGCCATATGTGGATATGTTGAAGTGTTTTCTCTTCTTTTTCTTCTTAATAGTTTCAGAGCTTTCCATCTTATAAAGGTCTTTGTCCCACTTGGAATTGATTTTTAAAAAGAATTTATTTGTGTGTGTGTGTGTTCATGCACACATGTATATTTGAGTGTGTACATGCCTACAGACTCTAGAGAGATTTTGGATTCCTAGGCCCTGAAGTTATAGGTGCTGGGATTGGAACTCCTTTCCTCCTGATAGAGCAGCCATTGCTGTTAGCTACTAAGCCACCTTTCAAGCTTGTGTTGTTGGTTTCATTTTTTTTTTTTTTTACAATATGAGAAATAATTATCTAGTTTCCATTCTACTTGAGGATGTTCAGTTTTTCAAGTATCATTTGCTGAAAAGGCTGTCTTTTCTCCAGTGTATGTTTTTGCCATCTTTGTCAAAAGTCAGGTAGTTGTCACTGTGTTGTCACCGTGTGGGTTTATATCTGGGTCTTCTCTATTACACTGATTTAAGTGACTTCTTTTGTGCCTGTTCAATGGTATTTTTATTACTATAGCTCTGTAGTAATAAAATTCAATTTTTAATCTTTAATCTGTAGTATAACTTGGAATAACTAGGTATTGTGATGACACCTCTAGTGCCTGTGCATACACGCATGTGCACAGATGTGCCTTAGAATTTTGGTAGTGTTGCATTGAATGAGTCTGTAGATTGTGTTTGGTAATATAGTCGTTTTCACAATCTTAATTCTTCTAGTCCATGAACATAGGTCTGGGGGGGTGTCATCATGTTTTTTAGTGTCTTAAGTTTCTTTAGTTTTACAAAGTTTTTACTGTAGAGGTCTTACATTTCTGTGGCTAAGTTTATTCCAAGTATTTAATTTTTTTCTTGAAGCAATTGTAAATGGGATTGTTTTCCCAATTCTTTGTCAGCTGGGTTCCTATTTGTACCTAGGAAGGCTGATATTTAAATGTTAATTTTGTATCCTACTTCTTCGAAAATGTTACCAGTTTATGTGTAGAGTTCTATCAAATACAAATAAGGATACTTTGGCCTTTTCCTTTCCTATTTGTATCCTTTTTTCCCTTATCTGTCTTAGTGCCGTAGCTGTCTTTAAACAGCACTTGATTGTATCAGAGTAGAGATAGTAGACAGCTTTTCTTGTTCTTGATTTTAGGTAATGCTTTGAGTGTTTTCCCACTTAGTATAGTGTTGGCTATAGATTTGTTTTATATAGCTTTATTTTTTCTTTTATTACTACTTTCCTCAGAGCTTTTAAAAAATCTTCTCATGAAAGGGTATTAGATTTTGTTAAAGGCTCTTCCTGTGTTTATTGAGACAATCACATGATTTCTGTCTTGGAGTCCATTAATGTGGTACATTATATTTATTGACTGTATATATGTACTTGCACCATCCCTATATTTATGGAACAAAATCAGCTTGGCATGGCCGATGATGTTTTTGATGCTTTCTTGAATTGTATTTTAAATATTTCGTTGAATTTTTATATTTCTGTGGTCATTAGGGAGACTGACCTATAATTTTTTTTGTTTTCTGCTTTTGTATCAGGATAATACTGCTTTCATAAAACATTTGGTAGCAATATTTCCCATTCTGTTTTATGGAGTAGTTTAAGAAGCATTGGTGTTCTTAAAAGTCAAGTAGAATTCAGTACTAAATCCATCTGGGTCTCTTTGATTTGGGCGATTTTATTATTATTATTGACTCAATTTCATTGCTTGTTATGATCCATTCAATTTTTAATCTTTTCATTTGTGTGCATGCGTGCGTGCATGTGTGTGTGTATGTATGGTTGCAGACACACTGTGACATACTCATGGAGGACAGAGGACAGTATTATGGGGTTGATCGTCTGTGGGTTCTGATGGTTGATCTCACATTGTAAGGTTTTCACAGCACAGGCCTAGGGTTTCCTGTATCTATATTAGAGATGACTTTGACAACCTGGTGATAGGATTATTTTTTGAGTTTCTTTTAATTCTTTTAATATTGTTGGATATATTAGTAGCGAAAAGCCTAAAGAGTTACTACCATAAAATTTTAAAAGGAGTTATTTAGCTAAATTTTATTATCAATATTTATTTGAAAGTAAGCCTTTTTCCCTCCTCTGGATTTCTTTCTCCAGATAGCTTATTCTATTGAATAAAGAAGATCATTTCAATGTTAAGTGGTAGGGATCATGTAATAATACTCTTGTTTAGAAATGCAAAACATGCTTGCCTGTTAACACCAGGGAACGGCGAGGAAATGTTTTTGGAACCAATATTTACTTAGAAAGCATTCTTCAGGTTAGAAAGATGGCTCAGTGGTTAGGAGCTTGTGCTGTTCTTTCAGAAAGCTTGAGTTCAGTTCCCAGCGTCTGTGTTAGTAGGCGTACAACTGTAACTTCAGCTGCAGGTGATCACACACCTTCTGGCCTCTTTGGGCATCCCCATGTATATGTACACACATACACACACACACACACACACATAAATAAAAGTAGAATAGAATTAATAAAAGAAAACATTCTATAATACTGTTCTTAATGCTTTGGGAGATTTATAAACCCTTTAGAAATTGACAGAAGTAATGATTTCTCTAGGGACACGTATTCAAACATAGAAAGGTGGTTTTATAATTCTAGGAGGAACTCTAAGAAGGCCGTGAAATTTAGGTTGAGAACTCGTCTATTGAAATGTCAAGTGAGCCTACGGTTTTTTTTTTTTTTAACAAAACATAGTGATTTGGGATTTTCAGTGTTTAGAGTGAAACTCCTAGCCCTAATTGGAATTGTTTATTTTGCCTGTAGATTCTGATTTACCTCTTATAATGATGGATTTTGTTTTGAATTTTGCTTCCTCTCTAGCATCTGGACATTAAGAACTGTGCTTATTTTCTTCTTTTCCAAGAGAACAGAGAGAAATAGTAAGTTTAAATACTTTTTATAAATCTATGTCAAATAAACAAACAAACTCATCTTACTATGTGCTATTGTATGAGCTAGTTATGAAGTGGTTTGAGATGATAGTGTGTCAGATTGTTTGCTATCCAACATGACAAAGGTCATCAGTATAAGAAGGTTCTGTCTTTAGATATATGTCAATTCTTAGTTTTTTTTCCACACAAAACATTTTTTAAATAAAAGCAAATTATATTTGTTAAATTAATCTTTGAGCAACATTGGTATAGATTAAAATACAGTACATACATACTTGTTCTTTTTATTCATTTTATTTTATGTGCATGTGGGTTCTGCTTGCATGTGTGTTTTTGGTACCTGTGGAGTCTAGGTGAAGTCAGTGGATTCCTGGGAACCAGAGTCACAGATAGTTATGAGTGGCTGTGTGGGTGCTGGGAATTAAACCTGGGTCCTCTAGAAGAGCAGTGAGTGCTTTTAACCACGGAGCCATCTCTCTAGCTTTTTCTTTTAACTGTGTTACTCTCTTTAACATCACATCCCTTTAGCTTTATTTTAATTGAAATATGCAAATATGAAAATTTCCTTCTATATATGTTTTATATATGTGCAAATTTTAAAGATTTTTCAGGTCTTAAAAAGTATCTAGCTGGGCAGTGGTACCTTCAATCCCAGCACTTGGGAGGCAGAGGCAGGTGGATCTCTATGAGTTTGAGGCCAGCTTGGTGTTCAGAGTGAGTTCCAGGACAGCCAGGGCTATGCAGAGAAACTCTGTCTTAAAACAAAACAAAACAAAACACAAAACACAAAACACAAAACAAGCAAAAACAAAAAAACTTAAAGATCCTTATTTATTAAAAATTGTTTCAGACAATATATTCTGACCACTGCCCTCCCTCAACTCCTCCCAGATCCTCCCTACCCAATTTCATACTTAGTTTCTCTCTCTCTTTAGAAAAAAAATTAGCCAATTAAAATAAAACAATAAAAAAACCAAAAACAAAGAAAAATCACAAGAAACTCACATACACATCCATATACATAAAAAATAAAGCCTCAAACCCCCACAAAATTACAAATTATAATATACAAGCAAAAGACCAGTAAGCCAAAAAAGAAAAAGTTCAACCAAAGCAAATGTGAGACAAAAAGTCTGCAAAAATACCTAAGTTCATTTTGTGTTGGCTGTCTCCTCCAGGGCATGGCTCCTGGTCTTAAGTGCAGTTAATATGCCCAGTGAGACTCTACTGGGGAAAACTAATTTTCCTTTGCAAGAAGATGTCATTTGGAGATAGTTTTATGGTTGGGGCAAGGAGATTGTGTTCACATCTGCCTTTCATCATGGGGACAATGTCTGGCTTGAATCTGTGCGAACCCAGTCCATGCTGCCACAAGCCTCTGAGTTGATGTGTGAACCTGTTTTACTCTGTTTGGAAGACATTGTTTCCTTGGTGTTGCCCATTCACTCTAGTTCTAACAGTCCTTCCCTGCCTCTACTGCATTTCTTCCTGAGCCCTGAGAGTAGATTTGAGGAAGACATCCCATTTAGGACTGAATGTTCTAAAGCCTCTCACTCTTTGCACATTGTCCATTGTGCATCTGTTCGCATCTTCTACATGAGAAAGTTTCTCTAATGGTTGAGTGAGATTTTGATCTATGGGTATAGCAGAATGTCATTAGGAGTCATTTTATTACTGTTTCTTTAGCTCAGTGATTCTCAACCTTCCTTATTCTGTGTGACTCCTTAATACAGTTTCTCATGTTGTGCTCACCCCCAGGCATAAAAATAGTATTGTTGCTACTTCATATCTGTCATTTTGCTACTGTTATGAATTATAATACAAATATTTAATATATAGATGGTCTTGAGCAGTGCCTGTGAAAGGGTCGTTTGACACCCTCAAAGGGGTCACGACTCACAGCTTAAGTACTGTTGCTTTAGCAGATACTAGTATTTTGTTTTTCCCTAAGTCCATGGCCTGTCTCTTCTCAGGTTTTTGGCCACCTGAGCAGTGTCAGGCATGAGTTCCATCTTGTGGAATGAGCCTTAAATCCAATCAGAGTGACTGGTTACTCCCACAACTTTTGTGCCATTATTGCACTAGCATGTCATGCTGAGAAGTCATCATTGTCATCCCTAGGGTTTGAAGCTGGGTTAATGTTAGCCTTTCTCTGTAGTGTGCAGAGTACTTTACAGTACCATGTACACTAGTCTTCATTAGGGGTGAAGGCTCTAGCTATGCACCAGCTCAACTTATCTGTGTTCAATGAGATATATATTTATCTCATATATGATTTATATATCTATAGTTTATCTTAAATGAACTTTCTGTATGATATGTTTTTTTTCTCTCCACTGTACAAAAGTGTAGTCTACTGAAGTCTTGTGTACCTATGATTGACTTAAATAGTTATCAGCTCATGGTCTCTCTTAATTTTGTTTTGCCTTCACCTTCTTCAGTGCTTATTATTTTAAACTATATTTTAGAGAAATAAAAATGTAAGTATAATGTAAGTATAATACTTAGATATATGAATAAAATATTAATATAAAATATCAAATTTCTAGTAGTTTTATAAGTACTACTTGGTTTAAGAATATTTTGTTTCACTATATAAATAAGGTTGTATGAATAGATGGCCCTTAATGTATGCTCCTTGTGTATAGTCTCACTTCTGTTCAGTTTAGGATATGTGCTGTAGCCCAAATAGCCACTTATATTTAGACACCTTTGATTCTTTTATTTTTCCTTTCTCTACTTATTTGGTAGAGCCTATCCTGTTTAAATATAATTGCATGTTTAATTTCTAACAAACACTACTTGAATATACTTTTTTCACTTGTAAAACAGCTTTATTTATTATACATGTATGTATGTGCCTCCATGTGTTTATATGCTACATGTATGTACAGGTGTCTGTGGAGGCTAGAAAAGGGCATTGGATCACTGAAACTTGAGTTACAGGTGGTGCTTGTGATGTGCCCAATGTAGGTGCTGGGAACCAAACTCTGGTCTGCACATGTGGAGGCAGATAACAACTTGCAAGTTACTACTTATTTTTCTTAATTAAGTATTTCTACAGAAAAAATAGAAGCAAAACATTTGTAAAGGGATCTTTTTTTGGTTAAGGAATTATTTAATGTGTGTTTTGCCTTCATGTATGTGTCCCATGAGTATCTGGGGCCTGTGGAGGTCAGAAGAGGGTATCGGATCCCCTGGAACTGGGATACAGGATGGTGGTAAGCCATCATGTTGATGTGGGAATTGAAGCTGAGGCCTGTGCAAGAGCAACAAGTGCCCTTAGTCTCTGAGCCATCTCTTTAACCCTTCCTTTTTTCGTTTTTCTCCAAAATTATTTATTTTTATTTAAAAAATTATTTTTTGGGACAGAGTTTCATTTTCTAATCCTGATATCTAGTAATTGTTATATAGACCAGGTTGGACTTGAAATTACAGAAATCTTCCTGCCTATGGTTCTCCCCGGGATTAAATGTGTAGCACCATACTTGGTTTAAGGGATAGCTTTTGAAATGATAGCATGTTCCATTATGCTAACTTAAATAAGTATGTAAATTTTAGAAATCTTTAAGTTTGAAAAGCTACTGATATTGCTTTGTAAGTCTTGCAGGTATAATAAAGATTTTCAGAAGTCTATTAAAATAAGTAATATCCTTCTTATAAACAAAGAATATTTATTAGTATATAAAAGGAGATTTGGTATTTATAAATTAATGAGAATGAAATGTTCAAACAGAGTATTCTTTCTGAAAAAAATATTAAGAATTTTGTCTATATAAAGTCCATTTAAATTTTTTCTGACTCTTGAAATATATAATACAGGAAGAATATGAAATGTATGGGTCAACACTAAGATAATTTTTATCTCTGCATATGGGATAAATTTATAGAAATCCTGAGCTTTTTTTTTTTTTGTGCTTGCTTCACATGTAGTATCTATGATGATTCTCATATCTAAGCATTTTAATATTTGATTTAAATCTTGTTTTCTAGATGAAGCATTGGATGATTTAAAATCCCAGAAGAAAAAGATAGTAAGTTAAATTTTATTTAAAGTTAATTTATATAAATCAGTTAAAAATTGGGTAATTAATGCTTATATATTATACCTTAGTGATTCTCCAAAGAACACTTTTGACAGTATTTTAATGTTGAAATTAAATTATGAATTTTTTTAAGTTAATATATAGGAAAAAGTACTTTAGGTATGTGTTTTTTTGAGATTTTGAGAATTTATGTTAGTTTGAAGCCAAAAAGTAAGTAAATAGTTCACATTGAAGAACTAAATGAGGCTCAGAGGGTATAAAGGTTAGCACCTAGATTGTGTTAGAGCCCTAAATGGAAGAAACATGGACTCGTGTTAATTCTTAGGTTTCCTTGGGGGAGGGGGAAGGAGAGAGGGAGGGAGGGAGGGAGGGAAGGAGTGAAGGAAGGAGAGAGAGAAAGAAAGAGAAGGAGGGAGGGAGGGAAGGAGGGAGAGAGAGGAGAGGAGAGAAAGAGAGGCGGGCGGGGGAGAGAGGTGTAAGGTTGGCCTATAAAGTCTGCAATAAGTGAATTGATCTTGGTATTTGTCTTAGTGATTTTACATATTTTCTTAGTATTAAAATATGGAAATGGTGGTAGCTGCTGGAAGTATGACATTAAGAAGAAACTCATAAATTGAAATTTAATCAAGTATATATGGTCAGTTTCATGTACTGTTGTCTAGAGTATAATAAATTGTATTAGTTTTGTTGATGTGACAAGTAGCAGAGTTAATCAACTGAAACTGACAACAGTTAGTTTGGTTCCTGGCTTGGGAGGTTTCAGCCCTCGGTCACTTGCCTGTGGTAGCACAGTATCTCATGACGGGTGCATATAGTATGAAAATAATTTTAGATAAAATTGAAAAACATAAAGGAGAATAGGACTGGATTTATTGTTTAAAATCTAATCTTTTTTAAGATAAATGAAACACAGACACATAAGTGATTGCTTACTGATCTGTTAGAATAGAGTTGTTGAAATAGCATCTGACTTTGAGTTCTCTGTTAAAGATTATAGTTGTATCTAATCTTTTAAAAATTTTAAACCTTTTTTATCCCTTAAAGCCTTCGTACATGTATTCATTATATTTATTATGTTACGTAAGACCACTTCGTCCAAGTCTGTATTATACGTGGAGCACGGTACATCTCGTATACCCTGTGGACCTGCTTCCATTACTTCCCTTCGTTCCCACGAACAGTTCCACTTTCTCTTCCGTGTGTGTGTGTGTGTGTGTGTGTGTGTACATGGCTTTGTGTGTGTGTCAAATTTAGGAATCACATATAGGAGAAAATCTATGATATTTTTCAGAGACTGACTTAATGTTCTTAGCTTGCTAATCATAAACCTAGCAATAGACTTTATCTGTAGCTGTGCTGACTGAATCAGTAGCTACTTGCCACTTTTGACTATGTATATTTTTATTATTTATCATGAAATAAAACTGTAAACTTAATTTCTAGGTCACAGAGCAACATTTTTAAGTGTTCATTTACCATATTCATCTTAGTAACTTTATTGTGCCGATGTAGAAGTATTACTGAGCGTTCTACTGGATAATACAGGTCTAAAAGTCTAATGAGAGAGTTGATTCTTTAATATTTCATGATGATGTTGATTTGGGGATGTATCTCATGATATTCTTTCTTTACCTCCATTCCTAATTTTTCACTAGTCCAAAATAAATTTTACATAAGAAAATTTAAACTGTTTATCTTGAGAATTTATTATAACATTGAAATAACTAGTAAAATATTTTAGTTTTACTAAATTGACAGTTATAAATCATTCCTCTAAGGACTTAGATTTTTAAATTTTAATGTTTAATGGGCAATCTATTAACTATAATTGTGGCAAGGCATTTCTTTTAAAACTATGCTTTAACTAAGTAAACATGGTGTCGGCTGCTTTTTAATACAAGTGTCCTTGGAATGGACAAGACATATATAACAAATAAAAGTGGTTATTAGTCACCAAGAAGGAAAGGGTCATGTTCCAATTTTTCCAAATGGATTTTATATAACACACTAATTATTTGTCATAACTGACTGTCTTGTACTAAAATTTAACTTTTTCTGATATTGGACCATAACTGTAGAAATGGTATTTACTAGTGATTACTTACTTTTAAATTGAACCCCTGTATTAGGCTTATAAAGTGACTTGAGAGCATTGTAAATAAAATGCTATAACAATGAAGCTTTTAATCACAGTCCCTAGTGTGAGCATAGAACATAGTAAAAACTTTACTTAAATTCTGTGATTAATTTTTTTTCTCCTCAAGATGTTTGAATCTAAGTAAGAAAAGAGGATGGGGAGAAGGTTTGCTTTTTGAGTCACTTGAGCAAATTCCATGGCTGTCCTCCCAGTTACTGAGTTTTCACCACGTTTGTAGCAAGCTAATTGCTTCTGCTAATAAATAATCTAAAATCGATGCTGACAGCAGTTAATTGGCACAGAGATTTTATTTTGTAAAGCTCTTGGCTAACGACCTTCTTAAATTAATAGCATTAAGTGCTGTGAGGAAATAAATCTGAGAAATTGCCTGTCATTTGCTTGTCATGTCTAATAACTTCCAATAATGATGGCTGATAGATTTTTGCACATTCCATTATTGAAGTTGGTGCATGTAATTATTCTCCTCATTATATGTAAACAATTAGCGATATTTGGTATTTCCTTGCAGTAAAGCTGTTAAAATACAAGTAACATATTAGAGGTTAGACACTATTTTAAAAGCTTGGATTTTTATTATTTGATTGCAGAAAAATCTTTTGGTTTAGATACATTTGCTAGATATAAGTACAAAATGGAGGGAGTGACTTTCTCTTCCTTAATTCTAAGATTGATACTTTTACCTTTTGAATAAGATTTATAAAAATTAAATAGTATATGTTTTAAAATATAAAAATTAATGGAAATTTTTGTTTGTAGCTTGAAGAAGTCATGGAAAAAGAAACTTATAAGACAGCTAAGTTAATTCTTGAAAGGTTTGATCCAGACTCAAAGAAATCAAAGGTAAACTGATAATACTATTTTCTATTACAACTTATACATTGTGATAGGATGCTGTATAATTTAACCATTATTGTAATTGACAGGAGTTTGAGCCGCCTTCTGCCGGAGCAGCTGTAACTGCAAAGCCAGGACAAGGTAAATAACTTTGTAGAGACTGCTGCTGCTGTGGGAAAGATCCATATTTACCCAAGTGAGTTTACAAGTGTGTGTTGGTGGTGTGTAAAAAGTTAATGCTTTTATGTGAATTTATACTTGGTAATCTGACATATTACTTAGGGTAGATAACACTAATTTTACTTTGTTTTTGTTTTGTGGGAATGTGTTGATAAGTTAGAATATTGAATATTGAGATTAAAGTATATAATTGGTTTCAATCTGAAAATTTAATGATTTTTACCTATATTTTACAAGATTTCGCCTTGTAAATAATAATCTTTGAAATATCTTATTAATATGTTTTCATTTTTATGATTTCCTTCTGGAGAATGAAGATTTTTGCCAAGACTAAAGTTTGTTCTGAAAGAACACATTTGCTTAATAAAAAAGTAAAATAATTTAAAAATGAGAAAAAAAGAAAACTGAATTTCATATAACAACAAATTTTTGTTGTATTACCTACCTTATAGTCATCACCATTACATTAAATATTATGTAAATTTTTAAGTCATTTTGATCTAATATATTATTATTGTGTGTGTCATGTGCCATAGCTTACATGTAGAGGTCAGAGGGCAACTCTGTTGAGTTGACTCAGTCCTTCTACTTTTATGTGGGTTACAGGGATTGAACTCAGGTTCTCAGACTTATGAAGTAAGTGCCTTTACCTATTGAGCTATGCCATCAGCCTTCAGAAGTCATTTTAAATGATAACATAAAGTATCTCCTAAGGTAGAATATGAAAGATATTTTGAGTTTGCATTAGCTTTTAATTTTTGTACTTTTGTTTTCACTAGAATCTGGTAAGTTTTTAAGATTTTTGTGACCTTGAAGAATATCAAATACATAGAAAATTGCAATTCTCATTCTTGCAGAACTGAAGGCTGGTTTAAAGTTACAGTAGCATTTATAACTTTGAGAAGGTAATCTTTTAAAAATACCCACAAAGACGCTGAAGATTAAATGAGTCACATTTTTAGGTTTTCTGATTGATATTGCTGAGTGGGAAGAATTTACTTTCTCGGGCTTTACAGCTAGGATTTTGGGTTAGAGAAATATTAGCTTGTTCATTTTCCTTTCCTCTCCCCTTCCCCTTCCCCTTCCATTTCCCCTTTCCCTTTCCTTTCCCCTTCCATTTCCCCTTTCTCTTTCCTTTCCCCTTCCATTTCCCCTTCCCTTTCCTTTCTCCTTCCCCTTTCCCTTTTCCTTTCCTTTTCCCCTTTCCCTTTCCCTTCCCCTTCCCTTTCCCCTTTCTCTTTCCCTTTTCCTTTCCTTTTCCCCTT